>NC_053026.1:61198510-61304774 GCF_003073215.2 Triticum urartu
ACGACAGAATCCATAAAGATCGGTTCCTCATGGCCATCGGTCTGGGCACTCCCGCCATTATGAATCTCGTCACCATTGACAGCGGATCGGCACTTTCCTGGGTTCAGTGCCGACCTTGTCCGATAAGATGCCATAATCAAGATGAAGAGGCCGGACGGATATTTGAGCCCCATCAGTCCTCAACTTACCAAAGCGTTGGCTGCTCAACTGAAGATTGTGGTTATGTGCATGAAACACTTGGTATTCCCTTTGGCTGCAACGAGGAGCAAGATAGTTGCCTTTACAGCTTGAGATATGCATCAGAAGAGTACACAGCCGGAAGCTTGGCCAAGGACAAGCTCACTTTAGGAAACAACTTCAGCATTGATGATTTCTTGTTTGGCTGCAGTGGAGATGACAGGTACAATGCAGCTGATGCAGGCATTATTGGATTTGGGGGTGCGAGTTACTCCTTCTTTCTTCAGGTAGTTCGTCATACGAACTACACTGCACTTTCACACTGTTTTCCTGGTAATCATAGAAATGGAGGTTTTCTATCCATCGGACCGTATGATCGGTACAATTTACAGTTCATTCCGTTGGTCGAATATGGCTCGCATGGCGATAACCCGGTGTATGCTCTTCAGCAGCTGGACATGTTAGTCAACGGGATACGGCTTGAAGTTGACCCGTCAGTCTACGCAACTCGAATGACAATACTGGATTCTGGCACGATCGACACGTTCATTCTGTCCCCGGTGTTTCGTGCATTTGACAAGGCGATCACAGCGGCAATGCTAGCTAAGGGATATGCCCGAGAAGCAGCTGGAAAGAATGAAATCTGTTTCACGTCCACTAGTGATTCAGCGAACTGGCGTGACATGCCAACGGTGGAGATGAAATTTGTAAGGTCTACCTTGAAGCTCCCGTCAGAGAATGTGTTCTATCGAGTGTCAGCAGATAAAATTTGCTCCACATTTCGGCCAGATGCTGCCGGACTGACAGGGGTTCCAATTCTGGGGAACAGGGCAACAAGATCATTCAGGGTCGTGTATGATATCCAAGACAGCAAGTTTGGGTTTCAAGCTGGTGCTTGTTGACACAGGTGGAGTACATGGCTACCTGGAGCAGACAAGACTATATATTTTGATGTACAAACTGATGAAGGTCCTCAGTATTGATTGGTGTTGGTACTGGATTAACAGTGCACCTATGTTGTGTGCCTTTTTTGTTTTCTAAATTGTTAGATGTATTAGGGTTTGGAACAATGCTCGATACCCTAGGAGGGTACGGCTGTCATATATTTATAAGAGGGAACCGTACAAATACAAGTTATGTTACAACACGTATATCTAATATATACTTAATCTAACACCATCCCTCAATCTTAACTATGTCCTGAAACACTTAGAAGGTTAAGATTGCGTCGACATCCTTCAAAAAAAGGCAAGGGCAAAGGTTTAGTGAAGATATCAGCAAGCTGATCCTTTGAAGAAACAAACTCGATCTGAAAAAGCTTCTTAGCAACGCGTTCCCTGACAAAATGATAGTCAACTTCGATGTGCTTCGTTCGGGCATGAAATACCGGATTGGATGAAAGATACGTGGTACCGATGTTGTCACACCAAAGGACAGGCGACTGAGTGGGAGAGACCTTCAACTCTCGAAGTAATGACTGCACCCATATGATCTCAGCTATGGCATTAGCAACTGCTTTGTACTCAGTTTCAGTACTACTCCGGGACACTGTAGCTTGCTTGCGAGCTTGTCAGGCGATCAAGTTAGGTCCAAAGAACACAACATGTCCCCCCGTGGATCGCCGATCATCAGGACTACCAGCCCAATCGGCATCAGAAAATGCTGAGATCGGTCCAGAAGACGCAGGCCGAAGATAGAGACCATATGAACCGGTGTGATGAACATAGCGCAAGATGCGCTTAACAGCGGACCAGTGAGGTTCACGGGGTGCATGAAGGTACTGGCACACACGGTTAACCGCAAAAGATATGTCTGGTCGAGTAACGAGCAAGTACTGCAGCCCACCAACAATATTGTGATACTCCGTGGCATCCTCAGGAGAGAGCAAGTCACCATCAAGAGCTGTCAGCTTGTCTGTGGCAGACATAGGAGTCGTGGCAATCTTGCACTGCAACATACCAGCACGACATAGAAGATCCTGAGAGTACTTCCTCTGAGAAAGGGTCAGACCACCATCAGAATGAAGCACCTCCAAACCCAGGAAATAATGGAGTCTCCCAAGATCCTTAACAGCAAACTCAGCACCAAGAGAGGACACAAGCCGGTCCGTAGCAACAGTAGATGAACTGACAAGAATGATATCATCAACGTATACTAGAATGTACAGTCACCTCAGGTCGCTGAAGAATAAACAGAGATGTATCTGCTGTAGAAGGCACAAAACCATGCGCACGAAGGGCAGCTCCAAGACGTGCATGCCACGCACGAGGGGCTTGCTTCAACCCATAGAGAGCCTTGACAAGACGACACAAATGATGTGGCTTATCAGGATCAACAAACCCTGGCGGCTGACGCATATAGACCTCTTCTTCCAGAACTCCATGAAGAAAAGCATTCTGAACGTCAAGTTGTCGAAGCGACCATCCTCGAGTAACAACCAAGGAAATAAGAACACGAATAGTAGTTGGTTTAATAACAGGACTGAACGTGTCTTCATAATCAATGCCATACCGTTGTTTGAATCCCTTTGCAACCAAGTGTGCCTTATACCTCTCAATGGAGCCATCAACATGTTTCTTCACCTTGAATACCCATTTAGAGTCAATGATATTGACACCAGATGGAGGTGGAACCAGACGCCAAGTGTTGTTCTGCTGAAGAGCACGGATCTCCTGCTCCATAGCAGCACGCCAGTGTGGAATGCGAAGTGCTGCCTGAAAATGGCGTGGTTCAGTCATAGGATCTGCCTCAGCATGCGCCACACATGCTGCAAGCCATGCGACAGTCCCGTCAGTGCGCTTCTTCGGTTGGAAGATACCACTCTTGCTGCGAGTATGAGGGCGCAGGACGACAGGCGGAGGTGGCGATGGAGCTGTTACCACATGGGAGCTATTGTCCAAGAGTGGCGAGGAGGACGCGCCTGCAGGCGAGTCAACAAGCGCGTCTGGTGGCACGGTCAAGTGCAGCACCTGGCCTGGAGTTGTCGACTAAGAATGGCCAGGCGTGGGTGGCGACGAGGGACCAGGCGACATGAGCGCACCGGGCGACACGGGCGCTTCAGTGAGCCCACGTGCATGGGACATGCACGCGTCCTCGATCGGAGAGGCCGCCGGCCCGGGGATCGAGCTGCGGGGTCAGCTGACCAGGCGACTGCGGGGCCGCGGGCCGAGGCGACGAGGCCACCGGGCCAGCTAGCCCAGGCGACGCGGGCATGCCAGCAGATCCACGTGCATGGGGCATGCATGCGTGATCAACGCCGGCGGCAGCCGTCGTATCAGCGGGGGCAGCCGACATAGCCATAGCTGGCGTAGGCGGCGCACCGTCATCATCAAGCAGCTCCACTCGGGCACCTCGTTCAGTCCCTACACCGTGGTTAGGCAACAACAGAGGAGAGTATGCAGCATCCACAAACTGATCAGGCAACACTGGAAACGAGTGCAACTCGGTGACGGGAGTGTCAGTGGGCGAGGTGAGCATGAAAAAAGGGAAGACAGTCTCATCAAACACAACATCACCGGAAATGTAAACACGGTTTGATGGAATATGGAGACACTTGTAACCTTTGTGGAGAGGACTGTATCCGAGGAACACGCATTTTTTCGACCGACACTACTAGGAAAAGGCCTACTAATGGCGCACCTAATTTGGCCATTAATGGCGCATTAGTGGTGCGCCATTAGTGCCACGCCATTAGTATATTTTACTAATGGCGGACCACAGGTGCGCCATTAGTATCTGGTATACTAATGGCGCACCTCAGATGCGCCATTAATATATACAATAGTGCGCCATTAGTCTGCCACAGGATACTAATGGCGCACTCTTTAATGATGCGCCATTAGTAACTTCGGCATGCTAATGGCGCACTGTCTAATGATGCGCCATTAGTAACTTCGGCATACTAATGGCGCACTGTTTAATGATGCGCCATTAGTATCCTTTGGCATACTAATGGCGCACTATGATGTGATGCGCCATTAGTATGAATATTAGGTTTTTTTTATTTTTTTATTTTCTGTTTTTTGCACAGGTTACAAAATGTATAATTGGACAAAATATAGACAGCACTCATCATATTAGTCTCCGAATACAATTCATCATATTAGTCTCCGAATTGAAAAGACCGAACAAAGATAGAACATTATATTACAAGTCTCGAGACCGCGAGTAGCGAGTTTGTCTTCACATTACAAGTCGATATCGATCATCTAAACTACCATCACATAGAAGAGAGCTGCGGTCATCACGATGAGCATCATCACGATGAAACTCGTCTTCATCCGGTTCCTCCAACGCTCCCTCCCCTCTCCCGCTAGATAGCGGGCGTATCTAGAAAAAGTCCTAAACTAAACCTATACTAAACTATCTAGTTCTTCATCTTCTGCTTCTTTCTTCCAGTTCATCAACCTGCAAAACAAGAAACAACAAACATGAAAAACTTGATCAAGGTTTAAATGTAGCATTCCCCTTAGCAAAATGCCTTTGCTGTAGGAGCTAGCACATACGAGTTTGGAAACATTAGTCAAACCCCAATCAGATTAAGTTGATCAAAGAAACAGTAGAAGAGAGCCAACACTGCATAAATGGAGCCAATAACCCAAAAGACAGAAGTAGAGCCAGCAAAGTATAGATCAAAGCCAAACCCAAAGATCAACTCAAACTAGAACTAACTCCATGATTAGGGGATCCCTCAATTAAGCTTGGGTTAGTTTTCAGATGAAATCCAACAAACCCACTACTAATCAACTAGCCCAGAGGTAGGGTTTGAAGTAGGGATTGTCCTCAGGCAGCCTAGTAGTGCTAGGACTATTGCATCATTGGATCAAGTAGTGCAACATCTTTAAGCAACGATGAGAGCCTCAGGACACCATCATTGGCATGGCAAGATTAAGGAGCACCTGTTCTTATCAGTGAGAGTAGGAGAGAAAGAAAGAAAGTGAAGAGACCAGTGCAGCATCTGTTCAAATCAGATTTAAGAGAGAGGGAATTGGCAAGGAAAGATATAGTCCATAACCTGCAAGAAGAAATAGGCCATTGATAGCACATTTACTAAACATCTGCTATAAGCAGAACACATACACCCACTTACACATGGGTACTATTCTGTATATAGGTACACAAGCACAACACATGCACCTGGTATAGATAGGAGTATAAGCATGCATCTAAATTATCTGAAACATATGAAATAGCTAATGCAAAGAAAGAATTATCACTACATGCAACCGTCAGGACTATGTCCTGTACAATATACAACTAAACCACCAGTAGATGATGTACTAAACCATACAAGAAATACTAATACATGGTATTTAGATAAAGACTAGTATATATCAAACACAGATACCAGCTTGAAAGAGAAACTATAATTTTATACCACTACAGGAGCAAATCATGAAGTACACAGAGTAATTGCAGTAAAGAGATGAATCAGTATATGTTGATCAATAAGCATGGCGAAGGCAGAAATAATTTATAGGTGTAGCGGATTTCACGAGGTAAAGACCAATGTACAATATAACTATGTGCCGCTCGTGCTCTGCCTCGCCCGCCCGTGGCCACTGCCATGCCCGGCCCGGCACTTCCAACCTCACACGGTTGCTCTCTGATCGATGCCTTACTCGATCTTCTGGCACTTAGCCGGCTAGGGACGGCAGGTCGGAACCAGGAAAGAATCACACGAAGCTATGCAGGCTCGCGAGTTTGGAGAGTAGCTGTGCGGAGTGCCACATTTAATGGGTATTCAAAGTCTAGAATGAAAATCGAAAACATAAAGGTTCACAAATCGTTCACTGCAAAACATAAACGTTTGTCGGTGTTGAATTAGTGCTCTTTGAAGCTTTCTTCCATTTTTTTTTCTAAAATTGCTTATTAGTCTCTCTAGTTACTACTCCCTCCGTCGCAGTGTGAAAAAACGTCTTACATTATGGGACGGAGGAAGTACATAGTAGATTCCTTTTTTAACACAACTTACTTCATAGATCAGAAAAACAAATTCACTGATGATAGATCACAGAACAACTAATCGAATTCCTCTAAAAAAACAACTAATCGAATTTATAAAAAAGAATTGATGTTTACTAGTGTATGGACTGAAAAAATGGACACAAGAAGTACGAAATTTTAGAACCAATACGGCCAAGATCCTGACCTGACGGCATTACTCCGGCCTCGCCGGTGTTGGCACACAGATAGAGGCATTAAGCTCGTCGCTTTTGGGTCTGCGCCGCGGCTGTGTCACTCGCCACCTAATTCCTTGCAGTGCCACCCGCCGCCGCCGCGTTCGCCGAGCATGGTCGCCGCCGGAATCCCCGTAACCGAGAGCTAGATTCCGTAATTGCGGTTGTGTCTCTGCGTGATTTCCATCAGTGGGCTCGATTTGTAGCGTAACTGGACTACTAGAGGCTGGAGCTGGGCTTTTTTTTTGGAAAAGGACTGGAGCTGGGCTAACATGCAGCTAGGTGGGCTGCTGGGAGGATAATTGGGCCATGGGCAATTCGACGCGCCTCTGAGAGTGTTCTCCTCCTCCCAACTAACGAAACTGAACTCAGCTCAAATCTTCAGACAAGTATAGTATATATACGTAGTATTTTTGCCAAATTTTAGGTATGGCCCTGCCAAACCTCGCCATATAGCTGGCTCCGCCCCTGTCAATAAGAGAGTTACGGCTATATACAAATGAAGGACTATATCCTTTATAAGATAACAAAGAAACAGTAGCACTTATGCATATGAACAAACAGAACCAGCAGCCAACAATAAAGAAACTAGCATGTGCTATATGACAGGAACAATAACATCTATAAGACCAAGATAATTGAAATGATAGGCCAACATTAGGGTCATGCAATCATTCGATCCCATCATTGCAGCACTAGTTGAGCAACAAATCAAATATAACAGTAGTTCCATTGGTTCAACCAACAAGTTAACAAAAGTTTACTTCCCACTACTAATTTTGCAACTCGTGATAATAAAGAAAACAGAGCACAAATAAATAGGAATGATCTTTTCCATGACACAAAGCACAAACAAAATCACCCATACGCATGAAACAGAGCAAGGTACTAATATAGCAGCACAAGAGCGGGAGCTACAGTAGGAGACGGATTCACAGGAGAGGAGGTTGGTCGATGCCGCACACGACCACGTCGCCGTCACGCGGTGGATGTTGTAGTCGAGTTGGACCATGTGCGGGGTGTCGTCGTGGCGGTGGATGACCTGGTTGTCGTCATCGTCCACGGAGGATGCCTGCTGCTCCAAATCTAACAAACAAGTAAGTGCTAGTGTCGTTGATCTAGTACAGAAATTAAGCAAGCTAGTATAGGAGACACGCGTGCTACTACTAGTATCTACAGAAATAAATCAAGCTGCATGTGTGTGTGCTTGATCTAGCTTAGTACGTACAGTCCATGGTTGGGCTCCAAAACTAATAGAGCATGCTAGCGTCAACAGAATCAATCACAAGGTTATTTTGTTGTTGTTGCTAGCAGTGCTAGCTGTATGTATTGATCCATCCATCCATGACCTAACTAATGTTGTGTTGTATCTCTTAGACTAAGTGCAGCAACACCAAGAAGGACTAAAACTACTAGAGCATGTTGTACGGTAAACTATACTCATCCATGGCAAATTGTACAAACCATCCATACATAGCCAGATTGCAATCGGAGTGGATTTAACACAAGACATGAAAAATTGATTAGCCAAATGATTCTTTAGTATTACTAACTTGAAAGGGAAGCTCACTTTCCATCTTCTATCTATCCATGATTTTTTTTTTGAAGCAAGCATCCAAAAAGCACAATTGACAAATCGAATTTCACACAAAAAACTGAACCAATTACTTGCTGTTATGTAGTGTCCATGACATTGCAATTCATGTCCACTCCAGATCAGATTTGCAAGGGCTAGAAGAGAGGTTGTAGCTCACCATGTATGGGGGGTAGAGGTGGATGCCAGGGGAGGGGTGGAGGGTGTCCTGCAGAGAGCTTCGCCATTAGAGGCAAACTGCACAAACAGAGGAAGGGGAATGAATTAAATCATTGGTGAGGAAAAAAAGGGCCTTCCACATGATTAGATCGGAAGAGAAACAACAACAAAAATACCAAAAATCCCTTCCATGGCGTGCTTGTACTAGGAGCAGCTCCTCTCTCTCTGCTAGGGTTTGGGGCGCTGGGAGGCTCCATGGTGCCGCTGCGTGGTGGCGGACAAGGGAATCCATCTCCATGGCGGCGTCCCGCCCCACGGAGGTGCACCCCTCCTGCCGTCGTCGTCGGCACGCCCATGGCGACCTGCAGAGAAGGAAGAGAAGATGAGGTGAGGTGAGGAGGAGATGGTGGGCGAAAGGAGGGGAGGGGCTTACCAGTGCTGGATCGTCACCTATGGCCTCGCAATAAAAGGGGATGCAAAACCCTAGCCAGTGGGGGAGCCGCGGATCTGCATGGAGGTAAGCCAGATGCGGACCAAGGGGATCTCGCCGGCATGTTGCGCGCGACCGGAGCTCGCCGGAACCGGGCGGCGTGGGTGGCGACGGCGGCGAGGGAGAGAGGGGTTTGGGGGGAAGAGAGGAGGCGACGAGGGTTTGGGTGGGTTTGAGCGAGAGAGAGAGAGAGAGAGAGAGAGTGTTGGTGCGTTGGGTCGGATGGATGGATGGATGTCCAAAATATCTTGTTGCTGCCCACTTACTAATGGCGCACCAACTCTAAATGCGCCATTAGTAATCCAGGTTACTAATGGCGCACCTTCTGGTGGTGCGCCATTAGTAGTTTTGCAAAAAAAAACATACTAATGGCGCACGGTCGAACAGTGCGCCATTAGTAGTTTTGCAAAAAAGGAATAAAAAATATAATAAAAAAACAACATTAGTGGCGCACTTTCCGACAGGTGCGCCATTACTAGTTACAACTAGTAATGGCGCACTGTGTCTGGATGCGCCATTAGTATGTTTGGACAGGCGCACTAGTTCAAAAAAAAATTGATACTAATGGCGCACCCTGGGCCAGGTGCGCCATTAGTAGTTTCAGCTCTAATGGCGTATCAGAAGGTGGTGCGCCATTAGTATATACTAATGGCGCACCGCTTGTCTGGTGCGCCATTAGTGTCAATCCCATCTATAGCCCTTTTTCTAGTAGTGCGATACTCAAGTTTATGCGTATTGTACGTGTTGGTTTCGTAGTAATTTTAAAAAATTTCCTACGCACACGCAAGATCATGGTGATGCATAGCAACGAGAGGGGAGAGTGTTGTCTACGTACCCTTGTAGACCATTCGCGGAAGCGTTATATCAACGCGGTTGATGTAGTCGTACGTCTTCACGTCCGACCGATCCAAGTACCGAAAGCACGGCACCTCCGAGTTCTGCACACGTTCGGCTCGATGACGTCCTCGCCTTCTCGATCCAGCAAGAGGGGCGAAGTAGTAGATGAGTTCCGGCAGCACAACGGCGTGGTGACGGTGTTGGTGAAGAACAATTTCCGCAGGGCTTCGCCTAAGCACTACGAAAACTATGACAGAGGATAAACTAGAGGAGACCGGGTTTGCCGGCACACGGCTTGGTGTTTCTTGATGTGTCCTTTGTGCTAGCCCTGCCCCTCTATTTATATGTTGAGCCTTGGGGTCGAAACTTGGAGTAAAAGTCTCCACAAAGTCGGTTTCACCCGAAAGGCAAGAGTCCTTCTCGGACTCCAGGGCCAGACGCCAGGGTTCCCGGCGTCTGGACCCAGACGCCAGGGACCCTGGCGTCTGGCCCCTGGACTCCGCAAAACTTCCTTTTGCGCTTTCCAAAAACCTTGTGGGCTTTCCCCTTTGGCCCAAATAACGTGTTCTCGTACCCAAACATTTCGAGAAACATCCGGAACCCCTTCCGGTGATTTCCGGAACCCTTCCAGTGACCAAACACTATTATCACATATATCAAACTTTATCTCCGGACCATTCCGGAGTTCCTCGTCATGTCCGTGATCTCATCCCGGACTCCGAACAACATTCGGTCATCAACATACATAACTCACATAGTACTATATCGTCAACGAACGTTAAGCGTGCGGACCCTACGGGTTCGAGAACAATGTAGACATGACCGAGACACGTCTCTGGAATAACCAATAGCGGGACCTGGATGCCCATATTGGCTCCTACATCATTCTACGAAGATCTTTATCGGTCAGACCGCATAACAACATACGATTGTTCCCTTTGTCATCGGTATGTTACTTGCCCGAGATTCGATCATCGGTATCCAATACCTAGTTCAATCTCGTTACCGGCAAGTCTCTTTACTCGTTCCGTAATACATCATCTCACAACTAACTTATTAGTTGTAATGCTTGCAAGGCTTATGTGATGTGCATTACCGAGAGGGCCCAGAGATACCTCTCCGACAATCGGAGTGACAAATCCTAATCTCGAAATACGCCAACCCAACATCTACCTTTGGAGACACCTGTAATGCTCCTTTATAATCACCCAGTTACGTTGTGACATTTGGTAGTACCCAAAGTGTTCCTCCAGTAAACGGGAGTTGCATAATCTCATAGTTATAGGAACATGTATAAGTCATGAAGAAAGCAATAGCAACATACTAAACGATCGGGTGCTAAGCTAATGGAATGGGTCATGTCAATCAGATCATTCTCTTAATGATGTGGATCCCGTTAATCAAATAACAACTCTTTGTTCATGGTTAGGAAACATAACCATCTTTGATTAACGAGCTAGTCAAGTAGAGGCATACTAGTGACACTCTGTTTGTCTATGTATCTACACATGTATTATGTTTCCGGTTAATACAATTCTAGCATGAATAATAAACATTTATCATGATATAAGGAAATAAATAATAACTTTATTATTGCCTCCAGGGCATATTTCCTTCAGTTACGGGCGAAGATGTGGCCAAACACGCACAACCGACACTTTGAGGAAGGAGTAATCTGGAGTTTCATGAAGCAACACTTCTAGAGGAGCTTCATGTGAAGAAGTCGTGTGGGAATCCTGTTTATCAAAAAACAAGCAGTAACAAAGGCATCGCTCCAGAACCGAAACAGGACAGAGGCATGTGCAAGAAGTGTTAGCCCAGTTTCAACTATATGACGGTGCTTACGTTCAGCTGCACCATTCTGCTGATGTGTATGAGGACAAGACACATGATGTGAGATACCAAGCTTTTGAAAGAAGGTGTTAAGATTATGGTATTCACCCCCCCCCCCGATCAGACTGAACATGGATAATTTTGTGCTTGAGTAACCGTTCAACATGTGCTTGGAATTGCATGAAAACATGAAACATATCAGATTTGCGCTTAATAAGATAAAGCCAAGTAAACCGACTGAAAGCATCTATGAAACTGACATAATAGTTGTGCCCACTAGCAGAGGTTTGGGCATAGCCCCACACATCGGAAAACACAAGTTCAAGAGGAGCCTTGACAACACGACTTGATATAGAAAAGGGAAACTAATGACTCTTGCCTTGTTGACAAGCATCACATACTAGAAACTCCTTATTACTGGACTCAACGGGAAGACGATGACGATGAAGCACATGGCGCACAATGGGAGTGGCAGGGTGGCCAAGGCGAGAATGCCACTACGACGACGACACCCGTACGCCACTGAAAACTTGAGAAACTCGTGGCACATCAAGCACTCGTGGCACATCAAGCGCATATAAGCCGTCGCGAGCTCGACCACTAAGAAGAACGTCCCTCGTGTCCCGGTCCTTAACAAAAAAATGAAAAGGGTGAAACTCAACAAACACATTGTTGTCAAGAGTTAATTTAGGAACCGAGAGTAAACTACGTGTGACTGAAGGAACACGGAGGACATCAAGGAGACGCAAGGTTTTAGTGGTACGGGAAAGAAGAGATGCCTGACCAATATGTGAGATGGGCATACCTGATCCATTGGCAGTGCGGACCTGATCATGACCGGTGTAGGGTTGTCGAGTGGCCAACTTGTCAAGCTGGCTCGTCAAATGGTCCATGGCGCCTGTGTCCATGTACCAGGCAGGATCCACAGAGTATGAAGGAGTGAATCCGGGCTCCTGTGTAGCAAGAGCAGTTTGCTTCTCGTTACCCTTCCCATTGTTCCCAATGCCAAGGAAATCACGTTTAAACCGACGATGACACCGAGACGCCAAGTGCCCCTCAATACCGCAAAGCTGACACTCGACGCCACCACCACATGCCTCGTAGTGAAGCCACTTGCAACCAGCCGTTGGAGGAGTGGGCGGACGGGGCTGGTTGCTCGGGGGCGGCGGCGGTTTCTGCTTGGCACCACGGGCACCTCCGCGAAGAGCAGCGTTCGCAGAAGGGCCCTCCGTGTAGACTCCGACAGAGCGATGAGCAGCGAGCCGCTGTTCCGTGTTAAGGAGGCAGGCATAGAGGTCACGGGGTGGCATCGGCGTGTCACGTCCGTTGACGTTTTCAACAAGAGAGTCATAGTCCTCGTCCAGTCCATTAATAATGAATGAAGTAAACTCCTCATCACGGAGCGGCTTCCCAATGGAGGAGAGTGTATCAGCCAAGCTTTTGACTTTGTTGAAGAAAGCAGTGACAGAGAGATCATTCTTCTTGACCTCACCCAGCTGGTTGCGAATGGCAGACGAACGTGCCAGCGACTGCGAGGAGAAGCTGGAGTCAAGCGTGGTCCATGCATCCCTCGACGTTGCGGCAAAGACGACCATGCCAGTCACGGATGGAGTGAGCAAAGACTGAATAGCACCCAGGATGGCTTGATCTTGAGCAGTCCACCGACGATGAGCAGGGTTGGAGACCATGACAGAGCCACCATGGGACGAGGGTACCGGAACCATAGCCGGAGGGCACGGCAGGGAGCCATCAACATGTCCTTCAAGGTAGTGGTTACGCATCAGCGACAACACTTGAGCGCGCCACAGGATATAGTTATCAGCAGAAAGCTTCACCGTCACCAGATGGGTGAAGTGAAATGGCCCTGGTCCGGCCATCGGCACGGAGAGCGGCAGATCAGGCGGCGGATCAGGCGGCAAGACAACACTGTATGGGACTAGTGCATCGGTCGATGGGTGTTGATGATGGCCGTAAGCCGCCGAGGAGTGCGCACCATACGGGAGCGCAGGAGGAGCGGCGTACATCTGGACGGCAGCGTAGGACGTCGGGGCGGCAACAGCGTACGGCGCATATGATGCAGCCGACGGCGCGAGGTATGGCGCAGGGTACGGGCCGCCGTACGACGCCTGGATGGGAGCGCCATAGGGCCCCGAGGCCAGGGGCGCATCGTGGTACGGGACCGGGGCTGGAGGACCACCGTAGGCCGCCTGCCCATTGGCGTCGTAGGAGGCCGGTGGTGGAGGCGTGCCACGCGACTGGATCGGGTGGCCCGCGATCGGAAGCGCAGCAGGCGATCGCTGTGGCGCGGGAGGTTGCTATCCCGCCGCAGTAGATCGGGTCCAGGCAAGTGGAGGCGACGCCAGGAACGGCGACTCCATCGCCAGAGTGGAGAGAGGCGGCGCAGCGGCGGGGACCGGTGCAACGGCAGCAGAGGAGGCGGAAGCGTGACGCGGATCGAACGCGTCGTCTGATACCATGTTAGACGTATTAGGGTTTGTAACAATGCTCTATACCCTTGGAGGGTACGGCTGTCATATATTTATAAGAGGGAACCGTACAGATACAAGTTATGTTACAACACGTATATCTAATATATACTTAGTCTAACATAAATATACAATCATATAAGTATTTGCAGCAGTGGTAGGAATCATAAGTTCATAAGGATGTTAATTGATTCCCAGAAATCTCCGGCGTTTCAATCCCTGGCCGCCCGGCTTTTATAAGCTTGAGCAGGATCTGGATTTTATATGGCGTCTCGGCTAGTTTTGGCGTTTTAGGTTTCGCGGACATACGCTATAATTTCTACATTTTTACACGACAATTTCAGCATTTTTAAGCCATTCATACACAATATTCCTACAAATGCAGCCAATAAGAGTCAACGCATGATCGCACAGGGGAATCCTGATGCTCCGGCTCCGGCCAGTATAGGTTAAAGTTTTAGTCCTAGCTGTGAGATAAGAGAACACGGTCGATGTGGCTCTCCTTGCGCAGCAGGTACGTGTTCTCTTTGATGAAGGAGGGCAGCTTCGTGTTTTGTAGGTCATCCGCGAGACGACGGGAACAGATTTGTTGCTGACATACCATATTGGAGACGAGAGCCCGGTCGGAGACGAGCATGCCGTAGTCTCTCGGTGCGTGTCGCCAACACTTTGAGGCGTTTGAAGTAGGCGTTGATGGAGAGATGCTTTTGGCGGAGGGTGTGGTAGGCCTCGAGTGCCTGGCAGCCACATTGGTTGCGGTTGTCGAGGAAGAGGGACCAGATCGCCGTCATGAGAGTGTACGCCGTCTCGTTGTTGTGTTGGACGGACTGCATGATCTAGTCGGAGACAGTGAGATACAACCATCGGACAATGCACCAATCTATCTGCTGGGTCTATGTGGCGCCGGAGCGATGGAGGTGTCCAACAAGACCTTAGTATAATTTTTATATGTTAGATTGCTTTTGTATTTTCGGTGAATCTTTATAAGTGAGTCATGTTCGCAAAAACACAATGATCACATAATCCATCAGAAATGATGAAATGCACACGAACCCATGAATATTTTTGTTTGAAAACAAGCTAGTTGTCGAATGTTTGTTCTTTACTGTATTTTCTGTTCAGTTAGTTGAATTGTTGTTTGTACGCAATAAAAGCCGTGTTACTTCTCTCCCTTTACTCTATTCTGGGTACAAGATTTTGTATTACTGGATGTTGTAGCTTTTGTAAAGCCAGCCTATGATGAATCACATCTTTACAAGATGAAGTATGGTTGTCTTTTCAGAGCCAACCTGAAGAATGGCTTCTTCTTTGCACTTTGTGTATGCTAAATCATTTTCATACATAATTCTTCTTTGTCTTTTTTTTTTCAGAGCTTGAACCATCTTTTCTAGAAATTTATCACGCATTGTAATTCTCACTTTTAACAATGAAAAAATGTTCAACATTGCATCAGAACTTAGAAGATTTGTATTGATTTTTTTTACCTCAATACACATTCACAGATTTCTCACCATCCGGTCAAAAAAGTGAAGCTCTTACTGCTGTTGGTATAGGAACAAAAGCGCAAGAGTTCAGTAACATCTTCACACAAGACACCGCAGAAAATACAGTAACACATCTTCAGACAAGACACCGCAGAAATTGAGTATGGAAGCACAAAGTTGTGGTCATCATCTTATGACCCTCACGTCGATCATCAAGTCACCGTCACGTGTTGGTAGACTCGCGTCCGCTGAGTTGTTGCCATCGCATGGTGCCTAAGCTATGGGGTATCATTTTCGGTTCCTGCATGTCTCGACGCCCGTTAGGGTTTCTTCCCTTTCTTCTCTGCCCTAATAATACAACTAATTATTAATCAAATAGGGGGTAATTTGCCAATTTGCATTTAAATGGCTGATTACAATCCCACTTCGGACTGTTTCCTCTCTTTCACACCATGCTTCTCTGTGACCCCCTACTCCCCCCCTCCACCCCCCTCAACCCCTTCACCGCCCTTGACTCCGGGCCCCCCTGTTTCCCCTCGCCCAAACCCTTCATCCTCTTGTCCCCTACCTAAGAACCTTCCGCAAGACACTGCAAAAAAAATCCTCCAATGCATATTAATTGTCGTTGCTTTAGTACAATTTTGTACTAAAATAGTGACAATTGATATGGACTAGAGAGAGTAACACATCTTCAGACAAGACACCATAGAAATTGAGCATGAAAGCACAAGCGGCTCATGCGAGACATGAGCATGCGTACCATAGCATGGGGGACGTGAAAGCACAAGTGCTCCCTGAGTGATTTTGGTAATTAATATCAACATATATCTTGTTAGACTAATGCTTTCATCTAGAATGCTTCAGATAAGTTCAACAATGGAGTGACATGGACTAGAGGATGTGGAACCCTTTCGAGATGATAAGGACAAATGATTGGCTCAAGCTCAAAGACTTAGGACTCTACATTTTTCATTTTAGTGATCCAAGATCACATTGAGTCCATAGAAAAACCAATACTATTAAGAGGGGATGAGGTGTTGCTTAATGAGGTTCTTGCTCAAAGTCCTTAGTGATATACTCCACAACCCTCAACCACTTTCTCATATTCAAATATGTCTCAAACCAAAATTCAAACTCGGCCCCACCGAAATTTCCTATCCAGCGTCATCGAGTTCACTTGACATAGTCACTGCCAGAAACCCTAATCAATTCGGTCTCACTGATGGGATCTCGGTCTCACCGAGATGGGCTTGCAACCACGGAGGGTCCCACCGAGTTTGCTTGGCTAGCTCTCTGTTTAACTTATACTAAAATCGGTCCCACCAAATTTGTGTAATCGGTCCAACCGAGACAAGGCTTTACCCTAACCCTAGCACATCGGTCCCACAGAAAAACTTAACGGTCACATTATGAACTAAATCGGTCTGACTGAGTTGTATGATTCGGTCCCACCAAGTTTGGTGATTTGTGTGTAACGGTTAGATTTTATGTGGAGGCTATATATACCCCTCCACACACTCTTCATTCATGGAGAGAGCCATCAGAACATGCCTACACTTTCAACATACATTTTCTGAGAGAGAACCACCTACGCTTGTGTTGAGGTCAAGATATTCCATGCCAACCACATAATTCTTGATCTCTAGCCTTCCCCAAGTTGCTTTCCACTCAAATCATATTTCTACCAAATCCAACCCTATGAGAGAGAGTTGAGTGTTGGGGAAACTATCATTTGAAGCACAAGAGCAAGGAGTTCATCATTGAAAGTGCGTTATATCGACTAGAGGGGGGGTGAATAGGCGATTTTTATGAAAGTCTTCAAAACGTGAGAGTTATGAAGACAAACAGCGAAGATTATGCCTATTACTATGCAGCGGAAGTTAGATTACACTAGGCCAGCCATGGTCATGTATTCAATAGAGTGAAAGCACAATGACAAACAACTGCAGTGTAATAAGGATCAGGTAGGAAGAAGTTATGAAGCCAAACAGATCATACATTCACGTTGTGAAGACAAAAGATAAAGCAAGCATGCAATGGCTTCACAATGTGTAACAGTAAGAAAAGGAAGTGAAGATGAAACCAGTGACTCGTTGAAGACAATGATATGTTGGACCAGTTCCAGTTGCTGTGACAACTGTACGTCTGGTTGGAGCGGCTAGGTATTTAAACCTTAGGACACACAGTCCCGGACACCCAGTCCTGAACACACAGCCAGGACACCAAGTCCTCACCGTATTCTCCTTGAGCTAAGGTCACATAGTCCTCGCCCAATCACTCTGGTAAGTCTTCAAGGTAGACTCCCAAACCTTCACAGACTTCGTTCACTGGCAATCCACAATGTCTCTTGGATGCTCTGAACGCGACGCCTAACCGTCTGGAGGATCACAGTCCTCAAGTGTAATAAGTCTTCAGATCACACAGACAAGAAGACTTAAGTGATGCCCAATTTACTCTGGCTCTGGGTGGTTAGGGCTTTTCTCCTCACTAGGAATTTTCTCTCAAAGGCTTCGAGGTGGGTTGCTCTCAAACGACAAAAGCCGTGCACTGAAATCTGAGCAGCCAACCGTTTATGGTTGTGGGGGTGGGCTATTTATAGCCACTTGGCAACCCGACCTGATTTGTCCGAAATGACCCTGGGTCACTAAGGAACTGACACGTGTCTCAACGGTCAGATTTCAAACTCTCATGCGCAACTTTACTTGGGCTACAAGCAAAGCTGACTTGTCCGGCTCTGGACAAGATTCGCTCTCATTGTCTTCACTCGAAGACATAGGTTTTTGGTTTAGGCATCACTTCAGTCATTCTGACTGGTTCTCCTGGACCCCACTTAACAGTACGGTGGTTCCTATGACTCAACACAAAATAAAAAAGAACTACGAAAGATCTAAGTCTTCGAGCTCCATAGGCTTCATAACGTGTCTTCTTTTGTCATAGTCTTCAATGTGAATATCTTCATATACCACCTTTGTCTTCAATGTCTTCATACATTTTTAGGGGTCATCTCTGGTAGTAAAACCGAATCAATGAGGGACTTCTACCTGTGTTTTCCTGCAATTCTCACAAACACATTAGTCCCTCAACTAGGTTTGTCGTCAATACTCCAAAACCAACTAGGGGTGGCACTAGATGCACTTACAATCATCAAGACATCATCTATTACCTCTTGGAGAGTGGTGTCTCCTAGATTGGTTAGGTGTCACTTGGGAGCCTCCGTCAAGATTGTGAGTTGAACCAAGGAGTTTGTACGGGCAAGGAGATCGCCTACTTCGTGAAGATCTACCCTAGTGAGGCAAGTCCTCCGTGGGCGATGGCCATGGTGGGATAGACGAGGTTGCTTCTTCGTGGACCCTTCATGGGTGGAGCCCTCCGTGGATTCGCGCAACCGTTACTCTTCGTGGGTTGAAGTCTCCATCAACGTGGATGTACGATAGCATCACCTATCGGAACCACGCCAAAAATCTCCGTGTCTTCAATTGCGTTTGCACACTCCAATCCCATCCCGTTACATTTTTACAACTTGCATGATTTACTTTCCGCTGCTCATATACTATTGTCATGCTTACTTGATATATATTGTGAATGCTCAAACTTATGCCAAAACTCCATTTGAATTTAAAGAAATTAAAAGCTGCAACTTTTCTTGTTAAGAGTCTATTCACCCCCCTCTAGACACCTCTTCTCGATCATATAGGACGACGTCACCACCATTAGCCATCGTCGTGTGTGGGCAGAGCCGCTACGACTAAGCTGTCATTACATGGGAGTTACGCCACATTCTCGAGTCACTGGTGTGTGCAAGTATATCTGCAACCGTCAAGTTGCCGTTGCCGGAGGGAGGGGGGGAGGGGGCACTCCCGTTTACCCATCGACATGCAGACGAAGAGTCGCAACCGTGAAATCGTCGCGTGGAGGTGATGCCAATCGTCGAGTCACCGTCACGTGCTGGTAGACTCGTGGCGACTGAGCTGTCGCCATTGCGTGGTGGCCGAGCCACCGGGGCATCATCCGCGGTACCTGCAGGGCGCGGCGGCGAGAAATCGATGAGAGTCAGGTTTCTTCTCAGCCCTAAATACACACAACTAATTATTAATTAAACAGGGGGTTATATGCTAATCTGCGTTTAAGTGGCCGGTTACAGTCCCACCTCAGACTATTTCCTCTCTTTCGCGCCATATCATCTATCATCTCCGTGACTGCCGCCGACTCCTGAGTATCTTCCTCCCCCAAACCCTTGGCCGCTCTAGGCGCCTGACTCCTCAGTTTCCCCTCCCCCAAACCCTTCACCGCTCTCGTCTCCTCAGTTCCGCCGCCGCCGCCATGGCTTCGTCCCCCTGCGACATCGCCCTCAAGGCAGCCCTCGGCGGCAAGCTCCGCCTCCTCAAGAGTAAGCGCCGCCCCTCTCTCTCTCTCTCTCATGGAATGCTGTACTCTCAATTAGTCTTCCTTGTTTGGAACGCTCGCGTGGTGCTTTTTCCGTACGGACGAATTTGAGGTGGGGTGGATGCAACTCTACTAGTACTTTTTTTTCCGAATTTTGGGTGGGGCGGTTGCTGCTTTTCTGAGGAAACTTCGATTTGTTCATTAGGGCGGTAAACCCCCCAAAAATATTTTCAGGGAAGAAACCCTAGATTTGAGGCCGTGTGTAATCACTTCATGAAATCATTTGGGGAATCGTCTAGAATGATTGTGCTGTCTGATCTGACTTCAGTTGTTCCTGCGATTTTTCCCCTTCCTAGGAATGGCCAAGAAGGTGGATCTGCGGCGAGCCAAGGACGACAAAGGGCAAACCGCACTTCATTTCGCTGCGGCCAAGGGGTGCCTGGACAGCTGCAAGTTCCTGGTGGAGGAAACGGGGCTTGATGTCGATTCCGCCACGAAAACAGGTGCGCGCCTAGTTGGAATCTTATGCGTCCATAGCAGGAAATTTTGTTTCTGTTAGTACCGAGATGTTGCGTTACCCTTGTAGGTGTGACACCGATGTTCTACGCCGCGTTTGGGGGAAATGTCGAGGTTATGAGGTACCTTCTCGACGGTAGCGCCGACCCATCCATGGCCGATGACAGGGGCTCCGTGTCACTGCACAATGCAGCAGAGGAAGGTGGTCTTTCTCATTCTTGAGTTCACTCTGATTCCCTGAAATGTGAAATCAAAGGCTTGACATTGCCTACATATGGAAGGAGTTACTCTTCTGTTGAGGCTCTGGTTCTGATCTATTTGGATTTGCACCATGTTTGTTGTGCCTCCAGGGACACGCATCTCTTCTCTTTTTTTTTCCAAAGGGGTTCATGTGGATGCTATGGATCATCGGGGCACGCCATTACACTTGGCGGTTGCAAAGGACCATGTTGAGGTTGTGAAGGTTCTGCTGGAGCATGGTGCTGATGTAAGGTGTCTATTCCACTATCAGCTAATTGAATGCAAATTATGAATTGGAAAGGCAAACACGATTAGCTGTGTTTGGTTTGATGATGTAATGATTTATTCTTGGAGGTGTATCAAATATTTGATGGGCTCATCTATAATTAATATTTATGTGATCTAACTAACTCTTTTCAAAACTATGGCCCATTTATCTTTTCAGCCCAACAGAGTGGCTAATCACGTCTTTTCACCACTCATGATGGCCGTCTGTGGAAAGGCCTTGAAATGCATGAAGCTACTGATTGAGGTTCCAATAACTTACCGACTTCGTGTATTTTCATATGTTTTTTATGTTTAAATGTGTACTGATTTTGTTGAGTACCTTGTTTTTTCCTTGCCGGATGTTTCATGGTTGAGTAGCTTGTCTTTTCCTATCACTGAAGTTATTTTTTTCTCCTATTCATTAATAGGCTGGCGCTGACGTGAATGTTCATGGTTACTCTGGACCAACTCCTTTAACGGAAGCAGTTGATGATGGCTTAATGGACTTTGTCATGATTTTACTAGAGGCTGGAGCCGACGCTAACATCCCTAACCAGGTAACTGTAGCTCCGCCCTTGTCTCCCTGTTTACTAACTTTTATTTTATGCTCTCAAATGAAGTTCATTTAGCAGTATCTAGGATTCTTACTGCCACTGGGATGAATTCAAGAATATCTCGTTTTCTTACAGAATTTTCAGTTAAAAATTGTAATTTGACGATGTTGACCGCTTTATCTTTTCATCCTGGATCATATGACATATTATGTTCTGTTCTATGATATAGCATGGCGCAGTTCCAATTGAGCTAGCAGCAGCTCGTGGTCAACGTGAGCTTGTTGAAATGCTGTTTCCTAAGACAAAACCCATTCCATCTCAGCCAGTTTGGAGCATTAATGGGATAATGAATACTGCAAGATCTCCACATATCAAGCATCAGGTGTGTAGATGATTTATCGATTACTTCATTCTGCCATAACCTGTAGTCCTGAAGCTGCATGATTGGTTGATATCTTCTATTTCGAACGCAGCACTTCCATATGCTGTATTCTTGTTGACAGAGTGAAAAGATCACCAGGCCATATGCATACTCATAACCTTTGAACATGCATGGACCGACCCATTTTTTGATGTATAACTGGACCTTCAGTTATTTCCACTTTGATATCCATAGAAGGAAAATGCAACTAAACATGATAAATCAGGGCAACTGTAGCTTGCCTGCATTTTCTTGAGAAATTTAAGAACTGGTAAAAGGAAGTACATTATCAGCATAGGAAAGTCACTGAGCCCAGTTGTATAGGCACTCTTTAGGTATTACTCCCTATGTTCACAAATATAAAATGTTTTGGATATTTCAATATGGACTACATACGGACTGAAATGAGTGCTAAAATGCGTCTATATACATCCTAATCAGAAAAGAAGTTAGAACAACTTATAATAGTGAACAGTGGGAGTGCAATATTAGTATGGCGGATGGTATACATAAATAGATATATGTATTCAAATTTAGTTGGCATTTTGTTTGACCAAGTTTGCAAAGCTAACTGAGGAAACAGTGTGTATGCCTATAATTGAAGGATTACTGACCAAGAACTTTAATTTAATTTTCCAACTGTAATACTTAGCGTGCTGTTGGGACCTGTCATTCACTATGTATGCATGTAACTGACCATGGTACTGGTCCAGGACGCATCTTCTGTGGAACAACGGATAGCTGATTTGAAGTCATGTGGAAAGGAAGCATTTGGGAAGGAAGACTATATTACAGCGATGTACTTCTATGGCCTGGTAAATGCATGAACCATTTAATGATTTAATACATGTTTTAAGACGTCAGATTTGGGGGTGAAGATGGGATGGCCTGTAGTTTTTATTAGTCTTACTACTTAATTCTTGGAATGATGGTTCTTTGAACTGGTTGGTTGTTTGTTTTGAAATTTCCATAGAATTATGGTCGGCTTATGTGGGGTGATGGTTGGGTGATTACACTGCATTTCATAGGATAGACCATTCACGATTTTATCTGGGAAGCCCACCACCACTTTTGTTACATCAGATGAGATGTTAAACTAACGAAAAGGCAATGATGTGCTTGACAGAGCCTGTTAGATTAATTTACCACTGCACCAACAGACACCCGAAGCTGAGCTCTCTTGTTGTAAATGCAGGTAATGGATATAGACCCACTTGATGCCACCATGTTTGCTAACCGGAGCCTCTGCTGGCTGTGGATGCGAGAAGGGGACAGAGCTTTGGAAGATGCACGACAGTGCGTAATGATGCGGCCCCGTTGGTCCAAGGCATGGTACCGTGAGGGCAAAGCTCTCAGTTTCATGAAGGTATGTATAGCTAGCCACTCTATGTCCAGTCCCCCCTCAGCAATCTTATTCGATACACCTCTTGCGACATTTCGTCCATGCGCAGGATTACAAAGGAGCAGCCAACGCGTTCCTGAAAGCACAGGAACTCGACCCTAAGAGCGACGAGATCACCAAAGCTCTGAGGTAGCAATGCAATGCTAGTCACTCATACAATCACTACCCTGAATGATTGGACATCTTTTTTGATGCCTTTGATTCTCGCATCGTGCTTGCAGGGAGGCTGTTGATGCTATGGAGGAGCTGCGCGTGTAATATAAGCAGCTGCCGGTGCCAGGTCGCTCGGAGAGAAGGAAGAAGGGAAGAAGATGCGCTGGCTTTGATTCATTCTCCCATCTCTGTATCGACCCTGCTGTACATTCCTTGCACCAGATGCTACCCTACTAGTAGTAGTACTATATTAGCTATGACTGCTCGTATGTCAGAAAGTGTTGCCGCTGGCTAGCTAACCGGTTCCCACGCTGTGCTGGATCAGGGGTCTCGATTTTGGTAGGCTACGGCGATGAGACCTCATGTTTTGTGACAGACAGCATATGCCTGATTGTGTGTTGTATACTAGGGGTTGGGGCGCGCCCATGGCGTGCCTCTTGACACGAAGTTGTGCGCACTTGTATTGCTGCAGCGCCTCGAAGCATCTCGTGCGGCCATTTTCATACGCCCACACACGTTAGTCCTTGATTGTTAGCAAACAAACAGTAGTCGTTAGCAAAAAACAGTAGTTGTTAGCATCACGATATTTGTTTTATCTTTCTTCAAGAGGGATGAAAGTTTTGGTTTCACTAGTACAAATGCCCATGCGTTGTATCGGGCAAAAAAGGGGCACAATCTGCTTCATGTGCCATTGTGTATCATTTTTATGTGCAATTTAAATAAGCATCGATAATTAGGTTAATTTTGGTAATTTTTCTTATTTTTAATAAAAGTTAACATTTTCAAAAAAATTGGAACACTATTTCCACGAATGAGTTACTGGTTCAGTACATGAAGACATCCTCCTTCAAGACAATCAAGTAGTACTGAATTCTGAGTCCGGGGTGGGGTTGGATCGTTCTATAGAATCCAAGTAATGAATATAAGTTTAGAAAATTAGTAATGCAATGTGTAACATAAATGCTTAAGTTTGTTTTATATTAACGTAGAATTAGAAACTGAATTTTGAAATGTTGCATTACCTATTTGGTCAGGACTTCCATGTAGACAATATTCTTGGTGTATGTCTCGCTTGTACTGGTCTTATTCTTCTTTTTCTTCTTCTTCTTCTCCTTTGTGCATGTGTGGCGTGTACTTTTTTTCTTGTTTGTTTCCTTGTCCAGAAGTTTAAAATTGATGATGATACATTTCATAATTAACTGATTTTACTTGCCCGGAAGTTCAAAATTGCCGATGATAAATTTTATGTATATGCATGGCAGGTACCACATTATTCGTAAGGATATTGAAGGATGTTGTATGGAGAGATGGATCATAGAGTTGGTGCATATTAATCATGTATAAGGGGATAAGGAATATACTTACTAGCGGTTGGGGCGCGCCATGGCGCGCCTCCTGAAAGAAAATTTGGGCGTTGCCAGCTTGTAGGCGCCCTTTTCATTGCTTTTGGTGCTCCTTACATGTAAGTGAACATTAGCATATTTTAGTACGGCTGACTGATTATAGTCAGTGACAGACATGATATTAAAATGACAATTGGACTGTTAATTATATCAGATTCATTAATGCGGAAACAAAGCAAAAGATATTTATTACAGGTAGAGGAACATCTATTTAGTGCACAACCATGAATAACTGGTAGCATAGTTTCTATAACACAAAATTGATCTTACGAAAAGAGAACAAATAGTACATAAAAAGCGGATGCCCGGACAACTGGTAGCATAGAACACAAAATCAATTATGTTGGCTACACTTGACTTCTTATCAAAAGAGAGAAAATAGCACATCAAAAGCACATGCCCGAATGACCTTGTCCATTTCAGGCAGGTCGAGAAGCTCGATTGTCATGGAGGTGGGTGTTGTCATGGCGGCCGTTGGACATCGGCGAGGAGACTTCAGGGAGTACTTCTCATTTTTTTTTCCAGATAAGGTAAAAATGTTAGTACGTAACTACAAGTAATGTATTTAGCTTAGGAATGGGTGCCAAGGTTTTTTTTTTCTTAGCACCTACCCACACATCACCTAGCATTAATTTCGCCTACCTGCAGTGTTTGATTAGCATCTAGTGATGTAGATACTCTAAGCCATAACCTGGTGTTGTCCTAAACAAAATGTATACTTTCTCACAAAAAGTACTGCCTGGTGTTGTCCTAGCGCATAACAGTCACAAGAAAATAGTTCATATGATATTCTGGCATCATGGAAGAAAAAATGCAAGGGGCACTGGAGTATAGAAGAAAATGAGAATGTACATATTATCAATTACCTGTAAATAAAAAGTACAGTCATATTGTCACTTATCAGATCAGCTGCGAAGAAAGAAAATCTGTCATGCATGAACAAATTATGATAAACGTAGTCAATTTGAAGCATGATAGTTGTAGATTATGATATAAATGATTCCCAGAGAGTAACAAGCTTTAGGGCATGTGTTTCGGGGTTGATCAATAGGATTTGAAGCAAGCCGGTGAAATATTTCGACCATCTATCAGAATGATAGAACTAGTGATGCGGCAAAGGGATTTATCTGACATGATCAATTTCAGCTAGCAGAACAGATAGATGGAACAAATATTCATGGAAGATGATAACTAACAAAGAAGAAAAAGAGTTAATTTCATGGGAACATAAAAATTCATTCTCCTGCAACCATAGATGCACAGAATTATTGACAGAAATTGTCCAAGTCATCAGAAATACTGTTTTTTGGGCAGAACAAAGAGATCATGAGGTGCACCCAAATCACCTCTGACCAAAAAAAAGAGAACAAAAGAGCACAGATACTACCATGATAGCTAACTTTCCGATCATCTCTGTAACATGGGTAGCGCTAATAATGGAAAAAAGAAAACTTTGTGAAATTGGATGGACTAAAAAAATGCATGCAATGCTATGTTCACTAATTTCTGGATTGACTGAATATTGCTCCCATAGTGAGACGCAAGAATGCAGAACACAAGATATGAAGGAGTGTCTGGAACAAACGGCAGACTCATTTTCCTGTTCTAAAGATGCCTTCCACTTTCACTACAACAAATATAGTAGGAATGCTTATAATTTAAGGATTCAAGCTTTGGTAGAAACCGATCTGTTGGATCTATGGCGTTTGCAATTCCTGAAAAACATAATGGGCTATCAGTTAGCAAAACAGTACAAAATGCTAAGTAAGATTGTTTTCCTTTTCTTTCCAGAGAGTTAAAAATGTACATAGTAGGTGTGAGTATCGCAGAAAACTAACCTATCAGTATGCATCTTGAAAACTGGTGGGTGGTAAGCATGAAAAGCTCATGTAGCACAGACCGGTCTCTTCTTATTATGTAGTCCATCTCATCAGCAACGATCAATCTGGCAAGCAGTGACATTAAGTTCAGTAGCAGGATCAAAATGGCAAGAAAAGCCATTATTGTACAAGCAGGTTCAAATGGTTCCTACAACATCCTCCTTAAAGTTTCTTCGTGAGAAAACATATGCCACAGTTGCTGAAGTGGTGACAATTTGCCACTTGCCTTTTGTCGAACCTGGAATGTTCTTTTTGAGAAAATATATTGATCTTACATAGCAGAATCTATGTTCACATAAATCAATCTTACTGACTTTGTTTACATACCCACACCCCAAATATTATGGCTACACCCAAAAGCATAACAAATTCACGAATGGGAGGACCTCACCCGTGGCTTTGGATCTCCGATCCCTTTGTGGGGAAGCAATTTAAAAGTGCTTCGTTAACCACAAAATATTATGGCTTCGCCACTTATTTTCATGTTTTGGTGCATACTGACATCTAAATCCAGGGATATGAGTAAAGAAAAACAGAACTTGCGAATGCACAGCTCCTCTGGATAAAATAGTTCCGCCTCCTAGTATCATAGCTGGGCATGGTTTATCAGTTAGGAGAATAAAACACAACATAAGAATGGGAAGTAAAGAATATTTCACTCTCTAATGACACAAACATATTAAGTCAAAAAAATAAACAAATACTGGTAGTTGTAACCTGAAAAGTATGCACACCCATACAAGTGTTAAAAGATCTAAAATAATGAGGTGTCCCATTAAGTACCTTGTTAAAAAAAAATCTGATTCAGCATATGGTGACCTGAATCCAAGTAAAAGAAATCAGGGATATTATCCAAAAGTTCACATCAAAATCTTTCTCTCTAACCTGAAAGAGAAACATACAAGCAAATCATTCAGCTATTGTATTGTTAAGATAAGTTATTCAAACTGGAGAAAGTATGTAGTACAACGGTTCTCTTATGCATCCAGTCAGTAGTTATACCCTAATGAAGCATCAGTTGGTCCGAAGTACCTAAGATTTTATCAGATGCTCTCAAATACAAAAGCAAAATAGCAGATCGACCCAAGAATTACCATTTTCTTATTTAGTTCCTTTAACTTTTCCAGCTCAAAAAAGAGCTGGACAGACCATGTTAAATAATGAATGAAATAAATAGCGCACACTTTCTAATACCTAAAGATATAAACATTTTACAGTTCAAATAGGGAAATCAAAGATTGAATTTAAGCCTCATTACTCAGAGTATCTCATAATTATTTTAGTTGAAAATCCTAAGACATCCAAAACACGCATCTAAATTGAATGATAAGATGAATGGACTCGCATAAACACTAATACTAACCAGCAACCCTTGTGCGTAGTGCGCACAGAGGTCGACATGTCTCTCTCTCTCTCTCTCTCTCTCTCTCTCAAGCCCCATGATGACAGGAAGAATCTTCTGCATACTGTCAGCACAAAGAATGATAAAATGTGATGAGCAACAATGCATTGAAAGAGCCACGCATGAGGCATTTACGTGTATGTGGTGGACTGCCCTTCTTCTCCTTGTTGAGCAGTGTCAACTGGAACACAAGCCAGTAAGCCACGACAACCGGTGTACATACAACAGGGCCACTACCACCAAACAATTTCTGAAAAATCTACCCCAACAAAGAAACAACAGCCTAAACAACACACAAGCCTTCCATACCCAAAAAGAGAACATCATGAAAAACAAACATGAAGCAATGGCTCCATCCACCACACGGACCACCAATGCAACCCGCTCGAGCTGGCACACATCACCAAGAAGCCCCCAATCCACAAACTCGCAGCAACACACATCACACATCTAGCAGAACAATATAGCAAGAACACTAAAAACCTACATATTTATTTTGATTATATTTGGGCCCTGCTAGCAGCAACATGTTTTAGATCTCAGGTTTGGTGATATGTTATAAGTCTAGCTCAATCTGCAAAATTAAATAACATTCAGACATTCTGAATAAGGATGACTGAATGTGAATACAGTAAACATGAGTCTCTATATTTACTTTTTACTCGCCACACAATATGCTTTAGAGAATCAAGAAAAGGATCACTGGTATGCCCATTCTTTCAATAGCTTGAACCAAATGTTGCATTCAATATCCCTGGGCTATGCAGATATATATCTGAACAGATGTTGAGTGATGCCAAATTGTCAATAGCTCCAACACATTTCCATTTTGCAGCTTCTGAACCAAAAGCACTGCAAAAGGCAAGACAACAAAGAGAGGTGATTTGACCATAAACCCATAATAGTGATAAAAAGAATAATATCTAGTTATCTGCATAAATAGATCACTCCCATGTAAGATGAGGTTACATGATTTAATTTTGGTTGCATCACAAAAGCTACTTAACTGTAAGTTCGATTACATGTACCAACAAATTCAAACATAAAAGTGTTGTGATTCTTTTTTTTATGTCCACCATAAAGGGCATAAACCTTCTTATATAACTGATGCACTCTATCAAATAAAAATTCAACAACTTAGACATCAGATCAGATAGAATCAGAAACATTTTTGTGATTTGGATAAGCACACAGCATCTGTAATATTTTTCCTTGAGATCTAAATACATATCTCATCTTATTTCATCCTTTTTGTAGTAAAAAAACTCTGAAAAATGTAAACCAAAATTTCATGCAGCTTAGAAATTGTGATATGGTTCAACTTTCATAACCTCAAAATGCATGGCTAGTTACCAATTAGGATGTACAGTAGAAATGTAGAAGTTGTAAAATTAATTAATTATGCCAAAACTCATGACAAACAATTAATGTCATGGTGATGGATGTATCAAATGGCAAGAGAGGACCTAAAGAACAATACAATTGTGCAAGAAATTAGCACCAGAAACTATATATGTGTGACTCGGTCTAACACTACAGGCTTGCATAGCATCACATCAATCTCAAATCATTCATGAGAATCAAACAAAAAGAGCACCCACAGTGCAATGAACCACTCGAGAAAGATGAATTGGTTCATGGAAAGGTTTGCATAAAATAAATCACCTCCATGCGGGCACACATAGTCGAGCTTCTGGCAGATCGTCTCTCTGGCATCACGCACGAGGGATGAGGACGACTGCGGCGACACCACGGACTGCTCAACCTCCTCGCCCGTTTCTCTTCATCCCCAGCTTGTCCCCATCCCGCGCGAGCTTCAGATCGATGCAAAGGACATCATGGGGCGGGCGACCGTGCTAGGACTGGAGGCACAGCGAGACGACAACCTCGTCCAGGTTGTGCTCGTCCTCCTACGTCTTGCTCGGGACGAGAGTTGGCGGCACCACCCGCCTTCTAGCTCTTGACGTCCTCAAGCAAAAGTAGTGTTGTGGGTGTGCTGAAGCTGAGTCTGCATAGGATCCGGACCTGCTGGTTGATCTTCGGTGAGGGAGAGGAAACGAGGTCGCCGGTTGTCGTGGTATTCTCACGGGGGGCTTGCGAGTCGACAGATGCCACAAGGGCTTAGTGTGAGGGTAAGACTGCTGCTGATAGGACCGGGAGCGGGTATGCGAGTAGCACGCGATGGTTTACCCAGCTTCGGAGCTCTCCGAAGAGATACTACTCCTACTGCTGTATGTCTGAGTGTATTTGATATACCTAGTACAGAGTGCTCCTGGAGCTGTATCTTTTATCAGTGCCATAGGCGTCTGACTTTCTTTATGCGTGTGGCCGGATGAACATGCATGCTCTAGTGGCCGAATGGTTCTTGGCCGTGGGTGTGTGCGTGAGCATGTGTGTGCCTGAGTCCCTCCCTGGATGGATGGATGTGTGCCTTTATATAGGCATGGCTAGCTTACTTCCTAAGCTATGTAGTGGCATGGACAAGTGGGCATGGGGGTATGGTGTGGGTGTCATGCTTGTCTCCTGGGTCACTTCATGAATAGTGCCCAGGGACAAGTGACACTGTACATGATGGCGTCGTGGTACAGCTGTCTCGTCCGAGGTATGGCCGTCTCGTCGGTGTCTTGTCGGTGTCGGGTCAGGCTGCAGTCGGCAGCCGGCTGGTTGGCGCAGTCGGCAGCCCGGCAGCCGGCCGGGCAGAGCAGTCGGGACGGGGAGCCGGCAGGAGCAGGCCGACAGTCGGACTGAGGGGCTTTGCTAGCCCCGATGTTCTGAAATATTGTCTTGCCGTCTTCGGGGTACCCGTGGTCAATTACTCCGTCAGTAGCCCCCAATCCTCCGGGCAACTTGGCAAAGTTGGGCGGAGGTTTTTTGGCGAGTGTCATGGAAATGATCATGAAAAAGACAAAGTTAGTCCATGCAGATATATCATATGCTTGCTTTTAGCATTGCAAGTTTTATGCGGAGGGTGCCGACTCGGTTTCGTCCGAGCCCCCTTCAATCATTTTCATGTTCCCTCGCTTTTTGGCTTGTGCTCTCGCTCGCCGGACAGCCGCTCTGCGGTCTGTGGCTGAGAGCGGGCCGTGAAGTGGAGTGTACAGTACTCAGAATTTGGGAGCAGATTTAAAGGAAACGGTCGGGTCACCCGAACCGTTTTTCTTCCCGAACGTTTTTCGCGTGGGTGGCCTCCAGCGTTCACCCTTGCTAGCCGGACAGTCGCTCTGTGGTCTGTGACTAAGAGTGAGCCTTTGGTACCGCGCACGCTACTAAGCCGCATGCGGGAACTAACATCTCAGGCCAAGCGGCCAGCCCCCGGGCCAACTCTGGCTGGCGTCGGGGCGAACAGTGATGCAACTGTAATGAAATGCGGAGATAGTTTCCCGAGCATCGCTCGGGGTTATCCGTACTTGCGTGGTGAAAAAATATGTGGGTGAGGGGCCCACATTGATTTTCGTGTAGTCGCGGTCGTTGTCGAAGACAGCCGGCACGGCTCGGCGCTCGCGGAGCGCGCCGGCGCACCCGCTGGGTGTAGCTTTCGGGCCTCCGGGTGCTCGAAGGGGAGTCCTCCGGTCTCTTCGACCGGCCAGGTGGCGAGGCGTCTTGCAGCGCCCTTTTTTCTTCTTTTTCTTCTGGCTGCTGGCAGCCGGACAAAACTCTTCTCTTGTCTGCAATCTTCCGTGGGGGCGCGCCAACGCACCCATGGGTGTAGCCCCCGAGATTCGGGCCGACTGCTGAGCAGTCGGGCCGGATCTTCCGGCAACTACCTGTCTTCTTCGTGGGCGCGTCAGCGCACCCGCCAGGTGTAACCCCCGAGATTCGGGCCGACTGCTGAGTAGTCAGGCCGGATCTCCCGGCAACTATTTGTCTTCTTTCTTCTTCTCTTTGTCCGTCTGTTGGCAGCGAGCAGCCAGACATTTCTTCTGCATAAGCAGTCAGCTGGGTACTTTCCTTTCTTTCTCGGGCAACCGGCCTCTCTTTTCTTTTTACCAACCCAGCAGTCAGACTTTTTTTTTGTCAGCCGGCCTTTGGCACCCGGCCTTGGACTTTTTCAGCCGGCCCCAAGCAAGTAGCCAGCCCTCTTTCTTCTAGCATCCGGCTCCTCTTTTTTCCTTTTTCTTCTTTTTAGCAGCCGGCGTCTGATTTTCTCCAGCCGGCCAAACTCTTACTTTTCTTTGCAGCCGGCCTCATCTTTTCTCAGCCGGCTTCTGCTTCATTTTTTTTGAGCAGCCGGCCAGACCGACTCTTTTCTCTGCTTCTTTCCACCGGGCTCTCTTCTTTTTTCACAGGCAGCCGGACTTGGGAGCCTGGCTAAGGCAGCCGACCAGTTGTGAGGCGGCAGCCGGCGGGGCGGCGTCTGGAGCCGGAGCCGGCGGGCGAGGGTGCTGGCGACTCGGCGGCCGGGCGCAACGGCGAGGGAGCCGGGTTCGCGGGAGCCGGCGCAGGCGGGCGCGACGGGCGGAAGCCGACACGGAACCAGCGGGCGGCCGGGCGGCACAGCCGGCAGGCGGGCGTGGCGGGTAGTCGGGATGCGAGCAGCGCGGAGCTGCAGCCGGCGCGGACGGCCGGGGCTCCCATGGGAGCAACCGGAGCCGGAGGCCGGAGCGAGGTGAGACCGGCGCGCGGCCAGCCGGGCGCAGCGCACTCCGCAATCGGGAGTGAGCGCGGGGGTTCGCTGGTGCGGCAGGCGGGCATCCGACTGTAGCGCGAGCCGTCAGGCGCTCGCGAGGCCGGCTGGTGACAAGCCGGCCGCGGGAGCAGGCGGGCGCGACGAGGCCGGGTGGCGGGGAGCTGCAGCCGGCACTGCGGGCCTATAGGCGGCGCGGACGCGGAAGATTCGGCCGGTCCGGCATGGGGAGGCGAGCCGGCAGGGGGAGGCGGAGCTGACCGGGGCAGAGTGCAGCCGGACGCTGCGGGCCTGTAGCCAGGCGCGGGCGGACGCTCGGACGAGACCACGCGCGGGCGCCGCATTGCGGAGAAGGCGCGCGCCAGGCACCTTCGCGTGCGGAGGCGGGCGAGCTAGACGCGGAGAGGGTGCGCAGACTATGGACCGGGGCAGCGCGGGAGGAGGCCCGGAGCAGCTGGTCGGGGACGAGGCGACGAGCGGAGGAGGCCGGAGTGGGCGGCCGGCGGACGCGATAGAGGTGCGCTGCCGCGCGGCCGGTTGGAGCAGAGCTGCAGGGGGGCCGGTCCCGTACGCGTGCGCGGAGAGGAGAGCTCGACGCAGGGGCGAAGTCGCGCCCGTGCGGGAGGCGTAGCAGGCCGGAGCAGGGTGGAGCCGCGACGGAGAGGCCAGGCGCGCGGGTGACGGAGGTCGAAGCAGCGGAGGACCAGTCGGAGGAGAAGGAGATCGCGGACGCTGATTGTTGCGGCAGACGCGGAACCGCAGCCAACGCCCAGCGGAGGGAGCTGCGCGTCGAGGCCGAGCGTGCTAGCTGCAGACCGAGACATTGTATGGCCATTGTGCTTGTGTACAGGTCATGTCCGTCCTGTATCTGACAAGTGTATGGGCGATGTATAGGGATTATACAAGGATTATCTGGGACTTGTCCGACTTGCATCTGATCATTGTACAAGCGGTGTATGGGCATTGTTTGGGTAGTATATCGGTGTAGTGTATGGTCAATGGTTTGACCATTGTCTGACCTGCATTTAGCTAGCTTGTCTAGATGATATTTGGGAAGCGAATGCGCGTGTCGGCCGGAGCAAAGGGCAACACGGAGGAAAGCAGACGCGAGCGGCGCGAGGATGAACACAACCGATTGAAGCGAGGCCCCGCGCGCGGCGCGCGCGGACGGGTGTCCGGTGTTGCAGTGGTGATAACGAAGATGGGGAGGCCGACGGCGAACCCCCCCGTGGTGCCCCCCCGGGGGGCGTGTCAATGTCGAGCCCCCGAGCGCTACCGTAGAGACGACTTCGACGTCGCGGCGGAGATGACGAAGATGGTCCCGCCCGGACTGCGAAACCAGCAGCAGCGCGGTAGCATAGTACCGCCCCACGGTGGGCGCCAACTGTCGTGGTATTCTCACGGGGGGCTTGCGAGTCGACAGATGCCACAAGGGCTTAGTGTGTGGGTAAGACTGCTGCTGATAGGACCGGGAGCGGGTATGCGAGTAGCACGCGGTGATTTACCCAGCTTCGGAGCTCTCCGGAGAGATAATACTCCTACTGCTGCATGTCTGAGTGTATCTGATATACCTAGTACAGAGTGCTCCTGGAGCTGTATCTTTTGTCAGTGCCATAGGCGTCTGACTTTGTTTATGCGTGTGGCCGGATGAACATGCATGCTCTAGTGGCCGAATGGCTCTTGGCCGTGGGTGTGTGCGTGAGCATGTGTGTGCCTGAGTCCCTCCCTGGATGGATGGATGTGTGCCTTTATATAGGCATGACTACCTTACTTCCTAAGCTATGTAGTGGCATGGACAAATGGGCATGGGGGTATGGTGTGGGTGTCATGTTTGTCTCCTGGGTCACTTCATGAATAGTACCCAGGGACAAGTGACACTGTACATGATGGCGTCGTGGTACAGCTGTCTCGTCCGAGGTATGACCGTCTCGCCGGTGTAGGGTTGGGCTGCAGTCGGCAGCCGGCTGGTCGGCTCAGTCGGCAGCCGACCGGGTAGAGCAGTCGGACGGGGAACCGGCAAGAGCAGCTGGGCAGTCGGACTGAGAGGCTTTGCTACCCGAATTGTTTTGAAATATTATCTTGCCGTCTTCAGGATACCCGTGGTCAATTACTTCATCATCGGTGATGGGAAGAAGGGAAAGGGAGGAGAAGTGATGGCGGGGGCTGTGGGGGAGGCCGCCGTTGAGTGGTGGCGGCGCCTGGCGAGAGAGAGGGAGAGAAATCGGGGAGGGAGATAGGGTTGGGGCCGGGGCTGCCACGCCCCTTTTTACCTCTTTTGTTTTTTTTCTCTGGCCAACACAGTAAAAATGATGAGGTGGGCAGCGCGACGACCGTTAATGGGTTTAATATATGCTCTGCAATGATATGGTCGTACCGTGTCTTTTTATGTTTTCCGTCCCTGTGAGAATAGTAGTACTAATACTAAGGCCATTCCAGAATGGCTAACCACCACAGCCACTTAGAGCTAGCGACTACTTTCAGGGGGTACTTTTTAAGAGCACCATAGCCGCTCAATTAAGTACACGTTATACCATTTACTGTAGCGCTTTGATTCTTGAATTATTTGATTTTTTTTGGAAAATGTGTTTTCCTTAATGTAAACAAAAAACTGTAAGTTCACAGATTTCAAAAAAAGTTTGTGTATTGAGATAAAAAGCAAATATACGAAAAAAGTCCATGTATTCAAAAAAGTTCACGAATTCAAAGAGTTCATGAAAATGAAAAAGTATACTAATTTGGGAAAAGTTCATCAATTTGAAAAAACATCCATCAAGTTTGAAAATGGTTCACGAATTTTTTTGAAAAAATATCTCGAAGTTTGAATTTAAAAAAAATCATAAAATTTGAAAAGTTTCATAAAAAATGAAAAAAAGTTCATTGAATTTCAAATAAGTTCATTGAGTTGAAAAAAAGCTCATCCAGTTCGGAAAAAGCTCATCGAATTAAAAGAATCATTGAATTTCAAAAAAAAATCATTGAATTTGAAAAAAAGTTCATTGAATTTGGAAAAAGTTCATCGAGTTTGCAAAAAGTTCATCGAATTTGGAAAAAGTTCATCAAATATGAAATAAGTTCATCAAATTTGAGAAAAGTTCATCGAGTTTGAGGAAAAATCATCAAATTCGAAAAAAGTTAATTGAATTTCAAAAAATCTCGTCAAATTTGAAAAAAGTTCATTGAATTTGAATTTTTTTCATCAAATTTGAAATAAGTTCATCAAATTTGAGAAAAGTTCGTCGAGTTTGAGAAAATTCATCAAATTTGAAAAAAGTTCATCGTATTCGAATTCAAAAATAGTTCATCGAATTTGGAAACAGTTCATCAATTTTCAAATAATGTTCATCGATTTTTGAAAAATAGTTCAGGCATTTAGCAAAAGTGAAAAGATAAAAATAAACTAAACCTTTCAAGAAAGAGAGAAAAGAAGAAAAAAGAAAAAGAAGGAGGAAAGAACAAAAGAATGAAGAAGATGCAAATAATCACATCAGATTCTATGGTTGAGTTACTTTGCAGTCGTAGATCTCTTCTTCGACGTTACGGGTCCGAATCCCTCTCACGCGTGTAGCTTTTTGGCGAAATAAAGCTGGAAAAAGGGGTAGATCGGCCGAGCCCAAGTCGCTTGAGGGGTATGCGCCCGGTTGTGAAATGGCTGTAAGCGGGCGTTGAGAGCGCTGTTTAGGAATTACCGCTCATATGTGCTGCTCTCTGCGGCACGTTATCGGAAAGCAACTAGTTAACGAGCGCTCCTTCAAAAGCCTCACAACGATTAGCGTCATTTGGTGCTCTCTCAGCAACTCGCCACGTGTCACGCTCTGGACGCTTTCTCCGGATTGTTTTTTTCACATACGTTTCCGGCTTTCTAAACGGGATTTTTCGGTTTTTTTTTGACATTTCGGTCTTCAACCGGCCTTTCTTAGCTTTTGGGTAAAAAAAAATTAAAAGGAAAAACTTTGCGTGAAAAAAACACATTTTTTTTCTTTGACGGGAGTCACCGTTTTACTTCCGGGAAAGGCACGGTTGTGTTTTCGCGATAGTCACGGCCGTGCCTTTTGGAAACGAAAAAACACATTTTCTGTTTTTTCCCTTCCGCGAATGGCGTGGTTGTGCTTTCGTGAGAGTCACGGCCGTACCTTTCGGAAACGAAGAAACGCATTTTCTGTTTTTTCCTTCTGCGAGAGGCACGGTTGTGCTTTCACGAGAGTCATGGCCGTGCTTTTCAAAAACGGAAAAAAAGTTTGTCAAAACATATCAACATGGTATCTAGTTTTGAAGATCTCAACGTGAGAAATCCAACAAGAAAAGCAGTTCGAAATTTGGACGCACAGTTTAAAAGATAAAACATTTTGAATAAACGGATCTACGAAAAAGAGAAAACTCTCAGGTTGCGACAAGTGGCGCATATGCAAGCCACTTGTTGCAACCCGAGAAGATGAGAATGATCTTTGTAACGAGTACTAGTGATTTCGCAGGTTGTCGCGCACACGCACAGGCAGATCCCCTATTAGGCCGGCCCATGAAGCTAGTGCCGGTCTATAGAGCAAGCCTGTAGCACTGTACAAAATAGAAACCTACCAGTCTAGCTAGCCAGCGTTAATGCTACAAAGCAGCGCTAAAACTTAAAGAACACATTACAATACAGTTCGGAATATTTTTAAATTTCCAAAGCAAATTTTATTTTTGAAAAAAAGTGAATGTTTTATGAAACGGGATCACTTTTCAAATCTGTTACTAAATTAGAAAAATGAAACTTCAAAATTCCAACGCAAACATTTTTCCAAAACAGGAGCATTATAAAAACAAAAAAATTCCAATACAGACATTCTTTAAAGTTGGCAAACCATTTTTTCCTTCTACTAAATAATTTTGAAAACACAAATATTTCGAAATTTCTGAAAAGGTGGAACATTTTTTCAAACTCCCAATAAAAATTGAGGACACGAATATTTTTTTTCAAATTTGCGAACAATTTTTGAAAGGGACACATTTTTTGAAACCTTGGAAAAAAGAGATTGTGAACATTTGAAGATTTGTTTTTGATTTTTTTTGGAAACACGACATATTTTTGAAATTCCTGAACAATGTTTGAAAAATACAAACATTATATGAATTTATGAAGAAAAGTCGAAAAATACAAATGTCTTTTGAAATTCGGAACAAATTTTCAAATTTATGAACAGTATTTGGAAAAGTCGTACATTTTTTCAAACTCCCCAAAACAATTGACGACGCGAACATTTTTTTTTCAAATTTGCAAACAATTTTTAAAGTGGATTTTTTTCGAAATCTTGAAAAAAAAGGTTTTGATTAAAGAAAAAAAATATGATTTTTTAAAACTCAATCAAATTTTGAAATCACTGAACAATATTTTAAAAATAGGAACATCTTATATAAAAAAAATTGAAAATTCAAACATTTTTTTGAAATATAGAAGATTTTTTTGAAAATTTGACATAAAAAAAAGAAAAAAGAACAAAGAAAAAAAATAAAATACACAGTAATAGAAAAGGAAAAAGGGAAACAAAAACAGGAAAAGGAAAAATGAAAAATACAAAACAAGAAAGGGAAAACCAGAAAAAAAACTATAAAGAAAAACCGGTTCAGGGCCTTCTAGAAGTTTCCCAAAACCGGTTGAAAGAGGTGCTATGCTAGCTAAAATAGGCTGGCCCATCACAGACTGCTCGCCTTGCTCGAGTGTGCGTTTGGTCGATAGATTGCCGCAACGAGCAGTAGATAGGATTTTCCTATCTTAATGGGTTTGGAGCTGCATAAACTGACCTATCCTTTCTCTGCTATTCTCTTAACAGAGTTCTGCATTCAGCTTTGCTCCTGAGTTATGCTCATGTTGTTTTTCTTATCTTCTTGTCATACTCTGCAATTGTTAGTGCAAGAGGTTCATGTGGAGTTCTCTTTCTACACGACTACACTAGATATGTTCCTTTTTCCTTCCCAAAGGTACTTTGAGCATCTACACCCGGACTTCACAAATTTGACCCTTATGTCCACAGGTGTGTCCGCGAACATTCTTAGCGTTTGCAGCTGCCCCCTCATATCCAGTCCTAGAATCCATGCACTCATGCAACATGAGATAAACTACCTAGATCATCAATAAAACAATCATAGAAAGAAAGAAACATAGATAAAATTCGCGCACATAGCAAAAGTTCATCACCAGACATGTACAACAGGACCAAAAGAGGCAGTTCATCACCGAACATTAGATAGGATACTAGAATTAAACAGAGGGGCGTAGAACTTCACCATTTCTACGCGGGCCCTTGCGGTCACCAGAGCGGCGTTAGTTGTCCTCCGTGAAGGTGCCCGCGGTTGGAGGGGTGTCGTCGTTGTCCATGCTCTTCGCGCCGCTGTCATTGGAGGAGGGTGAGATGAAGCCCGCGAGACAGCGGGCGACACAGTGCCGCTCCTACGTCAGCTAGATTGCTTTCGCGTGGCCATCCACCCTCTTCGTAGCCCGCTCGGACTCCTCGATCCTGAGACAGAGCGCTTTCGCGGTCTTGCGGCAAAATATGCTAACTAGATTATTGACTCTAGTGCAAGTGGGAGACGGTTGAAAATATGCCCTAGAGACAATAATCTTGTATTATTATGCTTCTATATTCATAATTAATAGTTTATATTCTATGTTATAACTGCCATGATCCTGGAATATGCGATTCAGTGGAAAACTCATATGCACGTGTGGAATAATAAACGGTAAGACCTTATCCCTAGTCTCGCCTCTAAGACTAGCTCAAGTGTTGTTCGTGATCATGTTTTCCAGATCTTAGGATATTGTTAAATGTAATTATAGTCCTAAAACGACATTGAGAATATGACATTGAAAGAACGATCATATTAAATCGACCCAAACTTGTTTGTTATACTTTGATGTCATATCATCAGAAGTCAATACTTATAACACAGACTGTTAACATGTGCTTATGTTCCTTAGCCATGAGAGTATTGTAGTCACTTCTTATAGTACGGTGGACTTTGGGGCTGCTCAAACGTCATTTGTAACACGGTGATCATAACGACAACTTACAGGATCATCGGAAAGTTTGACAAGGGACTAGATAGCTCAAGAGTGAGATTTGCTCCTCCGACGATGGAGAGATATTCTTAGGGCTCTCTTGGTGTGATGGCATCCGTCATCGTCTGGCCAGACACATGTGACTAAGTCACAGGGATGCCGGAACATGTCAACGAGAAAGAAGAACGAAACTCGTAACGAAGAGACTGGTATAGTGAGCATGTGTATGACTCAAGAGGATACCAATATATCTCACCTCAGGTTTTATAAAGTATGTGAAGCAAAGGGAATAGCACATGATAACCAAAGGTTCACTCGAATTTTATTCGTGTACTCATAGGGATCGATATGGATGTGCACGTTCTGCTATCGGTCATTGAACGAAAGGGGTTTTGTTCATGTCTATGTTTTACCAAACCTACAGGGTCACAAGTTTAAGGTAATCATGATATGTTGAGTGTTAGTAGGACAGGAGTACTGATAAATATTTATGATATAGTTTGATTAATATTCAAAATAGTTCCGAGAGGAACCGGAAGCGTTTTGGGGTCACCGGGAGGGTTTCAGGGTTTACCGGGCAATACCGATAAATAATATGTGGGTGGAAAATGTTTCCGGAGATGTTAAAATAATAATAAAAGGCTCTAATAATAGTTAAGAGGTTTTTATATTTAATTAAATATCAATGGGCCTTAGAAGGCCAAGTGGTGGAAAGATATTGGGCCCCTTGGGCCCACTAGTGGAGGCGCCCCTTAGCTTCTTGGGGGAAGGCCGAATTAGCGAAATCACCAATTGAGGAGTACTCCTTCCAAAAACCACTTGCACCTCCCCAGGTCATGATAAGTGGCGCGCTGCATGTGCATCACTTGTCACAACCTGTGAGTTTTTCCATTTTTGTAGATCCGTTTATTCAAAATGATTTATCTCTTAAACCGTCCATCCAAATCCCGAACCGCTTTCACCATTGGATTCCTCGCATCGAGATATTCAAAACTAGATCCATGTTGATAGGTTTTGACGAACTTTTTCTTCATGAAAAAACTAGACGAAAAAACCGGACCGGGAGCACTTTTTCCCCTTTCCGAAAGCTGTTTTCGAGAGGCACGACCGTGCCTCTCACAAAAGCAAAACCATGCCTCTCGAGGAAGCAAAATCATGCCTCTCGTGGAAGAAAAAAGAAGAGAAAACATGTTTTTTCTGTTTTCGAGAGGCATGGCCGTGCCTCTCTCAGAAGCAAAACCGTGCCTCTCGCGGAAGCAAAACCGTACCTCTCACGGAAGGAAAAAAAAGAAAAAACGTATTTTTTTCGCTTCTGAGAGGCCTCTTGAAAGTGCAACTACACCCCGGGTGGTTTTGGTAATTCATAATAACATATAGCTCATTGAACTAATATCCATTCAAGTTAAATATTTTAGAAAGTTCAATGATTGGCATGGCATGGACTAGAGATGTGGACCCCTCAAAATGCTAAGGACAAAGATTGGCAAAATCTCAAGACTCTTCATTTTATATTTTAGTGATCCAAGATCACATTGAGTCCGTAGGAAAGCCAATACTATTAAAAGGGGATGAGGTGTTGCTTAATGATCTACTTGCTCAAAGTGCTTAGTGATATTTCTCCAAAACCCTCAACCACTTTCTCATTTCCACATATGTCCAAAACTCAAAGTCAAACTCGGCCCCACCGATTTGATCTATCCGGTGCCACCGAGTTCTTTTGACATAGCCGCTGCCAGAAATGCTAGACAATTCGGTCTCATCGATACGGATCTCGATCTCACTGAGATGGCCTTGCAAACCCTCTGTTACCTGTTGTAATTATCTCGGTCTCACTGAAATGTGCAATCGGTCCCACCGAGTTTGATTGACCAACCCTCTGTTTGATCTTTGCTGAAATTGGTCTCACCGAGTTCATGTAATCAGTCTCACCGAGATGAGGTTTTGCCCTAGCCCTAGCACATCGGTCTCACCGAGTTGATCATGCCGGTCCAACCGATATTCCTAACGTTCACATTTTGAACTGAATCGGTCTCACCGAGTTCTTCTATTCGGTCTGACTGAGTTGGGTCAAATGTGTGTAACGATTGGATTTTGTGTGGAGGCTATATATGCCCTCCACCCCATCTCCATTTGAGAGAGAGCCATCAAAACGTGCCTACACTTCCACTACTCATTTTCCAAGAGAGAACCACCTACTCATGTGCTGAGACCAAGATATTCCAATCCAACCACAAGAATCTTGATCTCTAGCCTTCCCCAAGTTGCTTTCCACTCAAATCATCTTTCCACCATAGCCAAATCTGTGTGAGAGAGTTGAGTGTTGGGGAGACTATCATTTGAGGCACAAGAGCAAGGAGTTCATCATCAACACACCATCTATTACCTTTTGGAGAGTGGTGTCTCCTAGATTGGTTAGGTGTCACTTGGGAGCCTCCGACAAGATTGTGGAGTTGAACCAAGGAGTTTGTAAGGGCAAGGAGATCGCCTACTTAGTGAAGATCTACCCAAGTGAGGCAAGTCCTTCGTGGGCGATGGCCATGGTGGGATAGACAAGGTTGCTTCTTCGTGGACCCTTCATGGGTTGAAGTCTCCATCAACGTGGACGTACGATAGCACCACCTGTCGGAACCATGCCAAAAATCTCCGTGTATACATTGTGTTTGACTTCTCCAAATCCTTCCCTTTACCTTCATATGCAATGTTTAATTTTCCGCTGCCACACTCTTAGAATTGCATGTGTAGGTTGATTGCTTGACTTGCAAAAATCTACCAACAACTAAAATTGGGAAAATGTTAGATTTTTATTTGGTCAAGTAGTCTAATCACCCCCCTCTAGACCTACTTTCGATCCTACAAGTGGTATCAAATATTTGGTCTCCATTTGCCTTGATTTCCATACCTTTGGTGATCATAGCCTTGGTTTCACAACCTAGGAGAGTATGGCGTCTAGCGAGGGAAACTACCACCGTAGAGGTCCTTACTTTGATGGTACTAATTTTACTAGTTGGAAGCATAAGATGAAAATGCATATTCTTGGTTATAACCCTGCTATTTGGGCTATTGTGCGTATTGGCTTGCAAGGTGAATACTTCGAGGATGGAAGAGAACCGGATCATGAAGCGTCCGCGAAAGAATTGAAGATGTTGCAATACAATGCTCAAGCTTGCGATATTCTCTTCAACGGATTGTGCCCCGAAGAATTCAACAAAATCAGCCGCCTTGAGAATGCAATGGAAATTTGGGATACTTTGGTTGATATGCACGAAGGTACCGAGTCCGTCGAGGAATCTAAATTGGATGTGCTTCAAAGTCAACTTGACAAGTTCAAAATGAAGGATGGTGAAGGAGTCGCTGAAATGTACTCTAGGCTTGCTCTCATCACAAATGAGATTGCTGGCTTAGGAAGCAAATAAATGACCGACAAATTCATCATCAAGAAGATCCTAAGAGCCTTGGATGGAAAATATGATACCTGTGCACCTTGATCCAAATGATGCCCAATTACAAAGATCTCAAGCCAATGGAAGTCATTGGTAGAATTGTTGCTCATGAGATGCTACTCAAGGATAAGGAAGAGCTCCATAACAAGTCTAGTGGTGCTTACAAAGCTTCATGTGATTCTCCTACAACATCAAGTGAGAAAACAAGTCTTCAATGAAGAATTTAGCTTAATGGTGAAGAACTTCAACAAGTTCTACAAGAGTAGAAGCAAAGAGATAAGTTCCAAGTCAATGTCCTACAATGACAAAAGATCTTCTAGTCGTGATCGCAATTGCTACAATTGTGGAAGACCCGGACACTACTCAAATGAGTGTACGACTCCCTACAAGAGAAGAGAAGATTCACCTAAAAGGAGAAGTAAAAGAGATGAATCACCACCAAGAGAGAGAAGGAGTAGAGATGATCGTTATGAACGGAGACCCTCTCGTAGAAGCAAGGATTCAGAAAGGAAGGACAAGTCATCAAAGAGCTACACAAGACGAAGACATCAAGCTCACGCTGGTGAATGGGCATCCGGTTCCGACTCCGACAACTACTCCGAGAGAAGTTATCACTCCGACTCTGAATATACTCAAGATGAAGGTGTTGCCGGTCTTGCACTTGTGTCATCCAACTCCTACGACATATTTGACTCACCAAATGAAGGAATTGGAAGATGCTTCATGGCTAAAGCCCCCAAGGTATCACACCCCAAGTATGTTGATTTCAATAGTGATGAATATGATTTGCTAGGTGATGATGATTTGCTTGTTGACAACACTAGTGATGAAAAATATGATGAATTTGCTATTAATCATGCTAATCAAGATGAAACGAATGACAATGACAAGAAGGAGATTGAGCGTCTAACTAAAGAACTAAACACTATTAAGTTAGCTCATGAAACTACTTTAGAGGATCATTAAGAGCTTTTAAAGACTCATGAGAAGCTTACGCTTTGAGAAGCTCAATTTAGAGCAAGAGCATGGGTTCTTAAAAGCAATCAATGATGATCTTCGTAAGAAAAGTTCTTCTTACATTGCCAAGCGTTTACTCTTGTCTACTGTAACACCCCGGTGTATGATGCTACAGTAATCCCAGAGATCAAGCTAATCATTTTTGCTATAATAGTGCTTAGTCACTTTAAATCAATACTCCTTTCCAAATAACAGTTGAATTCAATTTCAAATTATGAGTAAAATTCAAAATTTCCCAAACGTGAAAACTAAAATGTTCATCATGTGCCAAATAATCCAGAACTAATATTGGTGGTGAACCAACATTTTTGCAAAGGGTTTGAGTGGCCTAAACTACTTGAAACAGTGACCTAAGAAATAAATTAAATGCCTTTTTAATATATAAATAGTTGCAAACTGTTTCAAAAGCCTCACAATCTTTTTGTGGCAGTGCACAATAATTCTAGGAAATTGTTTTGGCCAGTAGCATATTTTTGCAAAGTCAATTGTGGCTATAAGAAAATGCAAAAGCTACTGATAAAAAAAGAGAAAAGAAAAAGGAAAAGAAAAGGAGAAGGGGTGGGAGAGCCCCTGGTCTCCCCTTGTGGGCTTCGGCCCATCCCAGCAGGCCGACCCACCTACCCCTCCCCGGTCGCTCTCCCCTCCCCCCGTTCAACCGACCGGGGGCGCGCTCCCGCGCGTCGTCGACGAGGGGGATAAGGATCCCCTCGACGCCTCGGGCTCCCCTTCCACTTGCTCTGCCACCCCACTCGCCCGCTCGCTTCGCCTCTCCCTCTCCCAGGCAGATTCCTCTCGCCCCCCCTCGTTCCCCCGTCCACCTTCGAGCGCAGTCGCCGCCGTACTCCGTCATTCCGCGGGCCACCGGCGGCCCCAAGATGCCACTGGCCCTGTCCGTCCGCTCCGCCCACCGTCCTCTACGTCGCCTGCCACATCAAGTTGGAGCTCGGAGCCCATGCAGTGACGGTGGCGACTCATCTTCCTCCGCGGCCCCCTCGGATCGCCCCCGCCGTTCGTCATCATCGAGCCTTCCCTGCGCCCGCTTAGCACATCTGCAGGCCCCCTGTGAGCATCTCTCTCCTTCCCCTCACTCCACGCGCTCAATTTTGAGCTCTAGCAACCGATTCACTTCGGCCGAAAGCTTGCTCCGCCGCTCACCTCGCCGTTGCGGCCACAGCTCACGCCTCTGGCGCCTGAGCACATCATCATGCTCAACGTCTTCGTAGGAGGCCGTAGCACCCACCAGCTCTTCCCCCCGTGCCTCCTGCGTCTTTCCTGTCGGTGCCGAGTTCCGGCCGCCGCTGTCGTCGACGCTGCGCCCTGCTCCGATCAACTCCATCCCCCGCGACCACCGCCGTTGGATGCGCGAGATCGACCGCAGCCGAACGAGCCTAGTCGCGTCCGATTTGAGCCACCGTAGTGCCGTTTCCGTCAAGCACCCGTACGCACCGCTGCCTCTGCTCATCGCCGGCGACGATTCTGGCCAAGTCCGTCCGCGTTCGAACGCAAGTAAAACCGCGCGAAACGGTGCCCCGTAGCAAAATTCTGAGCGTCTCCGGCAAGCTCGCCGACACGGGAGGCCACCGGAGCAACTCCGGCGCCGGCCATCTACGTGGCCCGATGGGCCCCGCGCCCTGGGTTGCTGACATGTGGGCCCGGTGGGTCCTGTTGACTGGTTTGACCCAGTCAACTGCTGACTGGGCACACCTGTGACACTGACGTATGGGCCCCACCGCTTAATCCTCTAACTAAAACGTTTTTTTAAATAAAAATAATTAGTTAACCTAATTAGTCACTGACATGTGGGGCCCTACTGCTAATTAACTCTGTCTAATTAAAAATAACCCACTGTTAGCCCTTTGTGTATGACATGTGGGACCCACTGGTCAGTTTGACCTGGTCAGCCGTCCTGTTGACTACTGACGTCACAGTGATGTCATGCTGACATTGTAATTCTTTTTTGTTAATAATAATAATTCCATAACATACTTTAATCTTTAGAAATTCGTAGAAATTAAACCGTAGCTCGGATGAAAATGTTTTCTATATGAAAGTTGCTCAGAAATTCCATAACATGCCCCTAGCACGCTGAACATGGAACCGTCCCCTCTCTTTCACCTGCCGGAATTCGTCTAACGCCCTGGAAAAAAATTCTTGGATGTTTATCCCCTCCGTCTGCAACGTGTAGTACTACGTTAGAACAACCCTAGCTTTGCCTATCATCAGGTAATGCTTAGTGATGCATCTGTTTGCTCTGTATTTACTATTTCTTCCCCCTCTTCTCTCCGGTAGACCCCGAGATCGAAGCCGCCCATGTGATCGACTACGTCGTCGATGACACTTCTTCTTTTTCAGCAGAGTGTCCAGGCAAGCAAACCCTCCTTGAGCATTCCGATATCACCCATTTCTTTCCCTCTCATGCTTGCATTAGAAGCTGCTACTGCTTTATGTATGATCCTACTCTGATGCATAGCCTGTTTTTGTTACCTACTATCATACCTTACCTGCTTATCCTAAACTGCTTAGTATAGGTTGGTTAGAGATCCATCAGTGACCCCACCTTGTCCTAGTTGCCCCGCTTTATGTTCGATGACTCGATCAACGTGATCGACGTCCAGGCCCCGACACCGCACATCACCCCCCTTTGTCGACTCTGCGAGTTACCATCGAGTGCCGAGGGTGGAACCTCTTACATCACTCCTGATGAGATCTCTGTAGTGTAGCTATACGGTCGAGGTCATCGAGGGTGATTTCCTCCTTAACCACTTCCGTTACGGCTCTGTCGTGCAACCCCTCAAAGTGTGAACCTTCGAGGGTAGATCCTCTTACGTTCACTTGATGATAACATCGAGTGGAATTCACCGGGGGTGATTCCTCGGGTTTTCCCCTTGGTGTTAGACACACAGTTACTATGGTTACTATGACTTTACTGAACCATGTTACTAAAGACGGGCCGACCCTGAGGGGTACCCGCGCGAGCTTAATAGCGAGTGATGTGGAGTCGGATTGACCTGGAAGGTGCCCGCGAGATTCTTACGAGGCGTGGCCGGACATTCTTAGCCCTTGCCGCAAGTACTCGAGCGGGGCGACGGGGTCACATCTTTCATGAGTCTCTGCTCGTGACCGCACTACCAATGCACTAACGCTTTGGATATTTGATCCGAGGGGCCTTTGGCCTGATAGCACTAACCATCACGTGGGCATTGTATGTGCGTTCTGCGTCATATGCATCAGCCGAAACTTAATAGATGTTAGCGACTGAGCGGCGTGCGCCGAGTTGGACTGCGTAAGCACCTGCCTTGTTTAAGGAGGTAGCTAGGTCTGCTCACCGGCCGCCCTCGCAACGTGTAGGAGTTCCCGGGGCGATGGCCCATGACCCCTGGGGGCATAGGTTTAGTCCGGCGTGCTGACCTCTCTATTAAGCCTAGGTCGGGTGCGGCGTATTGTTTGGCCGAGGCCGGGCATGACCTAGGAAAGTGTGTCTGGCTGGAGTTAATCGAGCATGGTGGGTAAGTTGGTGCACCCCTGCAGGGAAGAAAACATCTATCGATAGCCTGTCCTACGGTAACAGACAATCGGAGTTGTATCCCGATCGATACAACTTGAACTGGATACTTGAGATGAGACATGGATATGAGAAATGGATAATATGGCTCTGGGATTGCTTTCTCGCAGGGAGTCGAGAAAGGATCTCTGGCTGAGGTTGATAACACTACCTACTTTACATTATGTTGATCTGTACTCTTCTATATGCTGCAAGATGCTTGAAGATGCTAGTCTTCGATAGGCTAGGCTTTCTCCTTCTCTTCTGGCATTCCGCAGTTTAGTCCATAGATACAACCCATTTCCTTTGATACAGATGCATACTTAGTTTAGATCTGATGTAAGTTTTGCGAGTACTTTGGATAAGTACTCACGGCCGCCTTGCTACCTCTTTTCCCCCATACCCGTTTGTAGCGACCAGATGACAGATCCCAGGAGCCAGACGACACCACTGATGACTACTGCTACCCCGAGGGTGCCTACTACTACGTGACGGCCGCTGACGACTTGGAGTAGTTAGGAGGCTCCCATGCAGGAGGCCTTGCCTTTTTGATCGTTGTTGCTTTTATGCTAGCCTTCTTAAGGCAAACTTGTTTAACTTATGTCTGTACTCAGATTTTATTGCTTCCGCCGACTCTTGTGTATTCGAGCTTATGTATTCGAGCCCTCGAGGCCCCTGGCTTGTAATATGGCTTGTATTATTTTAATTTGTGTCTAGAGTTGTGTTGTGATATCTTCCCGTGAGTCCTTGATCTTGATCGTACACATTTGCGTGTATGATTAGTGTACGATTGAATCGAGGGTGTCACAAGTTGGTATTAGAGCCGACTACCCATAGGTAGCCCCCTTTCGAACTCCTTGGCCGAAGTCGAGTCTAGTTACTGAAAAACTTTTACTAACATGGCTGTGTGCCTTACGGGCCCATGTTGCCATTTGGGTGGTATTAGGATCTTTTATTCCTCATCTATACTCTGGGACTCTGATCTCTCTTATATTCGGGTTAAAATGGTTTTGCTAACTCTAACATTAGGATCCCGTGACCACATTCACCCCAAAGTTGGATAAGCCATAGTTATTCCTTAGAATAGTATTCTGAATAGTACACACACTGTCATGTTGACTACTATGTGGTATCCATCATACCTCTTTCACTAATCATGTTTCATCATGAACAATCCTTTGTCTTGAACATGAATCAACAGCCAACCCCAGGAACTCTGCAGGACTTCATGCGCCTCAACCCAACTATTTACCGCAGCTCAACTCAACCCCTTGATGCTGATGTCTGGCTCCGCGACATCACATATGAAATGGAGTCTGCTAGTGTGGCCCCTGCTAGCTATGTCACCTTTGCATCTTTCTTTTTGAAGGGTCCCTCTGCTCAATGGTGGGACAGCCACAGGCGTACCCTGCCTACTGGAACGGTCATCACTTGGCCGGATTTCCAAGCTGCCTTCCGTGCCCGCTTCATTCCTCAGGGAATCATGGACAAGAAGAAGCGAGATTTCCAAAACCTCACCCAAGGCAACAAGTCTGTAGATGCTTATCAACGGGAATTTCTGATTGTCACATTATGCTGAAGAAGACATTGCAACTGATGCTCGTCGGCAAGAAAAGTTCCATGATGGACTTCACCCTGATATCAAGCTAGCGTTGCTCGTTCATGACTTTGTCGACTTCGCCACCTTGGTGAACAAGGCTATTCAGGTTGAGACTGGTCTTCAAGAACACCGGGGATCCCTCAGGCGCAGCCGTGACACTGGCTCATCTTCGGGCCCGTCAGCGCAGAAGCGTCGGATATGGATCCCCCACAGCATGTACCGCCCAACTGCACCGGCACCAAGACAGTCTTATGCTGCACCTCATCTTCCCCCTCCACCGCAGAGGCAGCCCCTTCGGGCTGTACCGCCCCAAACTTCTGCTCACAATCCCAATGATGGTTTGTGCTTCAAGTGTGGCCTTCCAGGTCACCATTCCAGGAACTGCCCTCAGAATTAGAATCAGCTGGCTCTGCCTTCTAATGCTCGTGGTATCAATCAACCCCGCAACCACAATGCCAGACCATATGGTCGTGGGCAGGCTAACAACATTGATCTGAATGAAGCTCAAGACCAGCCTGCTACTGTGATGGGTACTCTCCTTGTTAATTCAGTATCAGCTGCTGTTTTATTCAATACAGGGGCATCACATTCTTTCATATCAAAAGATTTTGCATTCAGGCATGGCATTAAATACGAAGAAATGCACATTCCATTAGTGGTAAACACCCCCTCGGGCCAATGTCGAACCACTATGGTTAGCCACGACGTCGTCATTGAGATTGAAGGATTAGAGTTTCATGCCTCTCCCATTATCCTAAAGTCTTCCAGTATTGACCTCATTCTGGGAATGGATTGGTTGAAAGCGCATACTGCTTCTATCATTTGCGCCACCAAGGTCGTTCACCTCCTACATCCGTCCGATGAGATAGTAAGCTACCATGCTCAACTTGTTCAAGACGCTGAAGCACGACTTTATGTCTTGAATGTGTTGAACGCAACACCTCTTGAGGGAATTGAAAAGATTCCAGTTGTTCGCGACTTCCTAGACATCTTTCTAGAAGAACTTCCAGGAATACCTCCTGCTCGGGCTGTCGAGTTCGTCATCGACTTGAAACCAGGCACTGTTCCTATTGCCAAACGACCCTACAAGATGCCGCCTCATGATCTCCTTGAACTTAAGGAGGAAATCAATAAATCTCTTCATAGTGGATTCATTCGTCCAAGTTCCTCAGCTTGGGGAGCACCTTCTCTCTTTGTAAAGAAGAAGGATGGAACGAATCGTTTGGTCCAAGACTACCGTCCTATCAACCAAGCTATAATTCAGAACAAATATCCCCTTCCTCGGATCAATGATATGTATGATCAACTGGTTGGTTCATCGATATTCTCTAAACTCGACTTGAGGTTGGGTTACCACCAGATCCATGTTCATGAAGAGGATATTCCAAAGACCGCATTCGTCACTCGTTATGGTTCTTACGAGTACACCGTCTTGTCTTTTTTCTTGACCAATCCCCCAGCCACATTCTCCCGTCTGATGAACTACATATTCATGGATTACCTCGACAAGTTCATCGTAATCTATCTGGATGATATCCTGGTATATTCGAAGAACAAAGAAGAACATGTTGAACATCTTCGACTTGTTCTAGAGAAGCTTCGAGAACATCAACTTTATGCCAAGTATTCCAAGTGCGAATTCTGGCTTCCTGAAGTAACCTACCTTGGGCATGTCATCTCCAAGGATGGTATTGCTGTCAACCCAGAGCGAGTGCAGGCTATTCTTGACTGGACCCCTCCGAAGACTGTGAAGCAAGTCAGAAGCTTTCTCGGTCTAGCCAGCTATTGTCGCCGCTTTGTTGAGAACTTCTCCAAGATCGCCAAGCCACTGACCGATCTGCTTCACAAAGGCGTTAAGTATGATTGGACAGACAAATGTCAGGAAAGTTTCCAGGCACTCAAAGACAAGCGGACATCTGCCCCAGTGCTTGCTCCCCCTGATTCTCGCAAGGACTTCGTCATCTATTGTGACACTTCACGTCAAGGATTAGGCCGTGTCCTAATGCAAGAGCGCAGAGTGATTGCTTATGCCTCTCGGCAAGTGCGTCCTCATGAAGAGAACTACCCAGTTCATGACCTTGAGCTTGCTGCGGTTATCTATGCATTGAAGCTATGGCGACAGTACTTCTCGGTAATCGTTGCGAGATCTTCAACGATCATCAGAGTCTGAAGTACCTGTTTACTCAGCCAGATCTGAACCTCCGATCAGCAGTGATGGATGGAAGCTATTGCTGACTACAACTGCGGTATATCCTATACCCCTGGTAAGGCTAATGTAATGGCCGATGCCCTGAGCCGTAAGTCTTATTGCAATAATCACATGGTCTACAAAGCTCAACCCCGCCTTTATGAAGAGCTATGCAAGCTGAACCTTCAACTAGTTCCACAGGGTTCTCTGAATAACCTTGTCTTGGAACCAACTCTTCTGAAAGCAATCAAGTCTGCTCAAGCCAAAGATGCTCATGTTGATCTGATGAAAAAGGATCTTGCCTTAGAGAAATCAAGAGATTTCTCACTTGGTGAAGATGGAACCTTGTACTTCAGAGATCATTGTAGTACCCGTTCGAGCTTATGACAGAGAAGGTGATGAAAGAAGCGCATGACACCCCTCTCTCTATTCATCCGGGAAGTACCAAGATGTACTTAGACATTCATCAGAAGTATTGGTGGTCTAAGATGAAGCAAGATATTGCTTGATATATCAAAGAATGTGATGTTTGTCGTCGCGTCAAAGCAGAACATCAGAAACCGGCTAGACTTCTGCAACCTCTCCCTATTCCTGAATGGAAGTGGGATAAGATTCAGATGGACTTCGTCACTAGCCTTCCCAAGTCACAGAAAGGTAACGATGCTATATTTGTCGTCATCGACCAATTCTCGAAGTTTTCTCACTTTCTGCCAGTCAAGGAGACTATCACTGCTAGTCAATTAGCAAACTTGTATATCTCCCAAATTGTGTCACTCCACGGCATTCCGAAGGAGATCAGTTCAGACCGTGGCAGTATATTCACTTCAAAGTTCTGGGATAGTTTCCAAGAGGTAATCGGAACTCATATTACCTGGAGCACTGCTTATCATCCCCAATCCCAAGGCCAAGTAGAGCGAGTCAATCAAATTCTTGAAGACATGCTTCGGGCTTGTGTTATTTATTTCGGTAAGAAGTGGGAATAATCTCTCCCTTATGCGGAGTTCTCTTATAACAACAGCTATCAAGCCAGCTTGAAGATGGCACCCTTCGAAGTGCTTTATGGACGTAAGTGCCGAACCCCTCTGAATTGGTCAGAAACTAGGGAACGTCTGCTCATTGGTCCAGACATTATTCAACAAGCTGAAGAGCAGGTTCGCATTGTCCGAGATAATCTCAAGGCAGCCCAGTCCCGCCAGAAGAGCAACTATGATCGGAAACACTGGGTTCAACTTATCAACCTGGTGAACAAGCTTATTTGCATGTCACTCTGAGAGGCACTCATCGGTTCGGAGTCAAGGGCAAGCTAGCTCCGTGCTACATTGGTCTTCCGCATCCTCGCGGCCTTCTTCGGACTGGTGGCTTATCAATTGGAGTTGCCACCTCAGTTCTCTCACGTCCATGACGTCTTCCACGCGTCACAACTTCGTCGATGCTTCAAGGATCCAGAACGTGAAGTGGATCCGGAATTGATTGAAGTTCAAGATGATCTCACATACAAGGAGCATCCGATCTGCATTCTTGAAGAAGCTGAACGTCGAACACGCCAGAAGGTTACCAAGTTCCTCAAGGTGCAATGGTCAAATCATACTAAAGACGAAGCCACTTGGGAACGCGAAGATAACCTCCGGGCTGAATACCCCGACCTGTTCCCTTCTACCTCTTAATTCTCGGGACGAGAATTTCTTTTAGAGGAGGAGAGTTGTAACACCCCGGTGTAATGATGCTACAGTAATCCCAGAGATCAAGCTAATCATTTTTGCTATAACAGTGCTTAGTCACTTTAAATCAATACTCCTTTCCAAATAACAGTTGAATTCAATTTCAAATTATGAGTAAAATTCAAAATTGCCCAAACATGAAAACTAAAATGTTCATCATGTGCCAAATAATCCAGAACTAATATTGGTGGTGAACCACATTTTTGCAAAGGGTTTGAGTGGCCTAAACTACTTGAAACAGTGACCTAAGCAATAAATTAAATGCCTTTTTAATTTATAAAAAAAATTCAAACTGTTTCAAAAGCCTCACAATCTTTTTGTGGCAGTGCACAATAATTCTAGGAAATTGTTTTGGCCAGTAGCATATTTTTGCAAAGTCAATTGTGGCTATAAGAAAATGCAAAAGCTACTGATAAAAAAAGAGAAAAGGAAAAGGAAAAGAAAAGGAGAAGGGGTTGGAGAGCCCCTGGCCTCCCCTTGGGCTTCGGCCATACCAGCAGGCCGGCCCACCTACCCCTCCCCGATCGCTCTCCCCTCCCCCTGTTCAACCGACCGAGGGCGCGCACTCGCGCGTCACCACCAAACCACCTCGCCTGTCGACGAGGGGGATAAAGATCCCCTCGACGCCTCGGGCTCCCCTTCCACATGCTCTACCACCCCGACTAGCCCGCCCGCTCGCTCCGCCTCTCCCTCTCCCCAGCAGATTCCTCCTCTCCTCCCCCTCGTTCCCCCGTCCACCTCGAGCGCAGTCGCCGCCTGTACCTCCGTTGATTCCGCGGCCACCGGCGGCCCCAAGGCCACTGGCCCTGTCCGTCCGCTCCGCTGCCGTCCCCTACGCCGCCTGCCACATCAAGTTGGAGCTCGGAGTCCCTGCAGTGATGGCGGCGACTTCATCTTCCTCCTCGGCCACCTCGGATCGCCGCCGCCGTTCGTCATCATCGAGCCTTCCCTGCGCCCGCTTAGCACATCTGCAGGCCCCCTGTGAGCATCTCTCTCCTTCCCCTCACTCCACGCGCTCAATTTTGAGCTCTAGCAATCGATTACGCTGTCGGCCGAAAGCTTGCTCCGCCGCTCACCTCGCCGTTGCGGCCACAGCTCACGCCTGCCTGAGCACATCATCATGCTCAACGTCTTCGTAGGAGGCCGTAGCACCCACCAGCTCTTCCCGTGCCTCCTGCGTCTTTCCTGTCGGTGCCGAGTTCCGGCCGCCGCTGTCGTCGACGCTGCGCCCTGCTCCGATCAACTCCATCCCCCGCGACCACCGCCGTTGGATGCGCGAGATCGACCGCAGCCGAACGAGCCTAGCCGTCCGATTTGAGCCACCGTAGCGCTGTTTCCGTCGAGCACCCGTACACGTCGCCGCCTCTGCTCATCGCCGGCGACGATTCCGGCCAAGTCCGGCCGCGCTACCGCCACCACTCGACGCGCGGCACCGTCCGCGTTCGAACGCAAGTAAAACCGCGCGAAACTGTGCCCCGTAGCGAAATTCCGAGCGTCTCCGGCGTGCTCGCCGCCGTGGGAGGCCACCAGAGCAACTCCGGCGCCGGCCATCTGCGTGGCTCGATTGGCCCCGCGCCTTGGGTCGCTGACGTGTGGGCCTGATGGGTCTTGTTGACTGGTTTGATCCAGTCAACTGCTGACTGGGCATACCTATGTCACTGACATATGGGCCCCACTGCTTAATCCTATAACTAAAACATTTTTTAAATATAAATAATTAGTTAACCTAGTCAGTCACTGACATGTGGGGCCCTACTGCTAATTAACTTTGTTTAATTAAAATAACCCACTGTTAGCCCTCTGTGTATGACATGTGGGACCCACTGGTCAGTTTGACCTGGTCAGCCGTCCTGTTGACTGCTGACGTCACAGTGATGTCATGCTGACGTTGTAATTCTTTTCTGTTAATAATAATAATTTTTGAAAATACTTTAATCTTTAGAAATTCATAGAAATTAAACCGTAGCTCAGATGAAAATGTTTTCTATATGAAAGTTGCTCAGAAAAATCTGATGAATCCAAATGCGCGGTCCATTCACCTGTCACATGCCCCTAGAATGCTGAACATGGAACCGTCCCCTCTCTTTCACCTGTCTGGAATTCGTCTAACACCGGGAATTCATCCTTGGATGTTTATCGCCTTCATCTGCAACGTGTAGTACTACGTTAGAACAACCCTACCTCTGCCTATCGTCAGGTAATGCTTAGTGATGCATCTGTTTGCTCTGTATTTACTGTTTCTTCCCCCTCTTCTCTCCAGTAGACCCCGAGACCGATGCCGCCCCTGTGATCGACTACGTCGTCGACGACACTTCTTCTTTTTCAGCAGAGCTTCCAAGCAAGCAAACCCTCCTTGAGCATCCCAATATCGCCCATTTCTTTCCCTCTCATGCTTGCATTAGAACTGCTACTGCTTTATGTATGGTCCTACTCTGATGCATAGCCTATTTTTGTTACCTGTTACCATACCTTACCTGCATATCCTAAACTGCTTAGTATAGGTTGGTTAGAGATCCATCAGTGACCCCACCTTGTCCCAGTTGCCTCGCTTTATGTTCGATGACTCGATCAACGTGATCGACGTCCAGGCCCCGACACCGCACATCACCCCCCTAGTTGTACAGCTCTACAGAGTTACCATCGAGTGCCGAGGGTGGAACCTCTTACATCACTCCTGATGAGATCTCTGTAGTGTAGCTATACGGTCAAGGTCATCGAGGGTGATTTCCTCCTTAACCACTTTCGTTACGGCTCCATCGTGCAACCCCTCAAGTGTGAACCTCGAGGGTGGATCCTCTTATGTTCACCTTGATGATAACATCAAGTGGAATTCACCGGGGGTGATTCCTCGGATTTTCCCCTTGGTGTTAGACACATAGTTACTATGGTTACTATGACTTTACACTGAACCATGTTACTAAAGACAGGTCGGCCCTAAGGGGTACCCGCGTGAGCTTAATAGCGAGTGATGTGGAGTCGGATTGACCTGGAAGGTGCCCGCGAGATTCTTACGAGGCGTGGCCGGACATTCTTAGCAGGAGCCATGATTGATGTGGATCCCAAAGAAGAAGAACTAAAGAGTTCTTGATGGTGACTCCGCCAATATACTTCACTCACATTCATTTTGGCAAGGACAAGTGCAATCAACTTTCATATCTTGCACTAGTTCAAGGAGTCACAAACCCTCTTGTTGGTAAGACAAGGGACAAGGTAACCTAATGCTTTCATGGACATCATCATATGTGTATTCCATTCTATGTCTATGGATATCCTTGTGTGTTCCTTGTGGGAGTAACCCATGTAGGTATTGAAAGTGCAACTCACTCCAATGGATTGCTACAAATGATCTACATCAACATTGAGCATCCACATCTTCAACACCTACATGAAGTCATCATCAACAAAACCCAGGGTTAGTTCATCCCTCTAAGGGGGGATATAATATCTAGGGGGGCTTTGCTCTAAGAATTGAGCTAAAGCAACTCTAATGATGTGAACACAATAATGCTTTATGTAAAAGTGGTAACCCCACTTGTGCTTAAACGTTGAGTATGACCTATGATCAAATGTTCTCATTTGACTCCTCAGTCAATATACTCATATATAGATGACCTAGTCATCGCCAATTGCTTGATAGATGCTAGAGTGTTTGTGCATGCTTTGCCGCATGTTTTATTTGCTATCTTATTGTGTGAGCATGTTGGTTGCATAATTTTCTCCATTCGAGGATTTGTTGCTTTGATTGTTTGGTTTTTCTTTTTTTCCAAATGGAATGGACAAGAATGCCTAAGTACTCCCTCTAGCTATCTATGCTTTTCTCGTCTCAAACTCTATTCATGCTACATCACAAAGTTTGAACAAGTCGAATTTGGAACCCTCCGGATACCATCACTCGGAACCACCGATCCTTCAACGGCTTAAACTTCCAAAACCTCTTAATGAATCTCGGTCAGACCAACTCACTCCTACTCGGTCTCATCGAATCCATTAAATTGATCTAGGTTTTCATCTCTGTGCAACGATTAGAACAGTTCGGTTACACCGAGTTGCAGCAACTGCTAGCAGTTTTGCATCTCGGTGCCACCGAGTCGTTCCACTCGGTCACATCGACAGTGACTGGGTATATATATCATGGGTTGAAATTTTGGAAATTTCTCCAAACCACTCGTCCACGCCTCCCAGCTCTGCCATCCCCTTAGTCTCCTGACCGTCGCCATCATCGCCAGTGACCTCCCGCCACTGGTTTCCATCACCGTCAATGGGATTCTCACCACCGTAGCAAGTTCATTAGCAAGTTAGGGTACAGACTTGACCTCTTTGTGTGTTCTCTTATTCTGATTCTTGCACAAAGATCATTGCCATTATTCTTTCCACGAATGAGATCAATCTATCCACCAAAAGAATCCTTTAGATGCAAAACTTAGGGTTAGGTTTTGGCCAAACTCATCTCAGACTGACCGATCTGAGGATCTCGGTCTCATCGATTTGGCTCAGCCATTGCATAAGTACAACTCGGTCTGATCGAAGTGTACTGATCGGTGTGACTGAAATCACTTACTCTGTGAAACTCTACCATCTTGGAGTCACCGAACTGCATTTCGGTCTGACCGAAACTGTGTGTTTAGACTCTGTTTTTGCTTCAGTGTCACCGAGTTTGTCAAATTGGTAGCTCCAAAATGCTTTCTGCAGAAAACTAAAGTTGAAGTTTTTGTCTCAATATTTTTTGCAAAATAGCTATACTTTGTGATGCTCATCCACTCTATCTATATCCATCTATTCACAAGGCCAACTTTCAGATATGTCAGAGGGCAGTGACAGCCAGAATAGGTCTGAAGAGCAAGTGAATCTCAGTGAGGGCACTAGTCCCTCAAGCAGCTATGATGAAGGTAGCAGAAGCAGTCCAAGAAACTTGCCTAAGGCTGCTACTAGGCAAAGGAAGAAGAAAACATCTGAGTCCGAGGACGAATTGCTGAGGAGGAGGTGACCTCCAAGAAAAAAATGCTCAAGAAAGATCAAGCTGCTGCTGCCACCGAGCCCGGTATGCAAAAGATGGCTCCTGCTAAGAGGAAGCCTATGTCAAAAGCCAGAGCCTCCACTCAAGAAACTATGGAGTTCACTCTTGATCCAAGAGAAGAAGAGGCTGCTAGAGGAAATAAGAGGAAGGAGAGAGTGAGGAAGACCATTGCCAGAGTCATTGGCAAACCATCTATGATGAGAGACTCTGATGAAGCAGAAGAGGAGGAGGAAGAGCCTGTTGCACATCCTGCAAAGACTCAAAAGCTCATGGGGAATGCCATAAGGACTGGGGCTGCTCCATCTAAGCCCAAGTCAGCCTCCAACTCAAGCTCAAGCTCCAAAACATTCTGCACCCAAGAGATCCACCAGGAACATATCTGATGCTCAAGAAGAACAAGGCCCTAGTGCCTAAAGTTCAAGAAGAAGAAGAAGAGTCACAAGTGCCTAGAAAGCTAAAGCCAAAGGTTCCAGATCATAGTGATGATCATCCAGTGCTAAAACATGAAGGAAAGGAAGGATGCAGGTATGAGATTATGGAGTCAGACTGATCCTTATGCCACTAGGAGAAGGACTGCTGTAGATTATCGTTTCCACACCCAGGAACAACAGGACTTCTATGAGATAGTCCTGTTGGACAAGAAGCCCGTTGTTAGTGACATGAAGTGGGTTGACTGGACATATATTGATGACAATGAGGACTACTTCCCATGTGTGCATGAGAGCTTCATGATGAATGAAGTGGACAAGTTTGTTGGTTAGAAGTTGGCCAAGTGGAATGATGAGATGATAATGCAATTCTATTCCACTGCTCACTTCTACCTAGATGGAAGGATTGTCTGGATGACCGAGGGAACCAAATATCAATCAAGAATCTCTGAGTGGGCCAAGTTAATCAATGCCCCTAAGGAATATGAGAATGACACTAATGTATATGCCATGTTGGGGAACGTAGCATAAATTCAAATTTTTCTACGCATCACCAAGATCAATCTATGGAGTAATCTAGCAACGAGGGAAGGAGAGTGCATCTACATACCCTTGTAGATCGCTAAGCGGAAGCGTTCAAGTGAACGGGGTTGATGGAGTCGTACTCGTCGTGATCCAAATCACCGATGATCCTAGTGCCGAACGGACGACACCTCCGTGTTCAACACACGTACAGCCCGGTGACGTCTCCTACGCCTTGATCCAGCAAGGGGAGAAGGAGAGGTTGGGGAAGACTCCATCCAGCAGCAGCACGATGGCGTGGTGGTGGTGGAGGAGCGTGGTACTCCAGCAGGGCTTTGCCAAGCACCGCAAGAGACGAGGAGGGAGAGGGGTAGGGCTGCGCCAAGAAGGAGAGGAACCCGTGTGTCTTGCAGCCTCCAATACCTCAAGTATATATAGGGGAAGGGGAGGGGCTGCGCCCCCACCTAGGTTTCCACCCCTAGGGGTGGCGGCCAGCCCTAGATCCCATCTAGGGGGGGCGGCCAAGGGGGGAGAGAGGGGGGCGCACCACTAGGTGGGCCTTAGGCCCATCTGAGCCTAGGGTTTGCCCCCTTCCACTCTCCCTTGCGCCTTGGGCCTTGGTGGGGGGGCGCACCAGCCCACCTGGGGCTGGTCCCCTCCCACACTTGGCCCATGCAGCCCTCCGGGGCTGGTGGCCCCACTTGGTGGACCGGACCCCTCCGGTGGTCCCGGTACATTACCGATAAAACCCGAAACTTTTCCGACGACCAAAACAGGACTTCCCATATATAAATCTTTACCTCTGGACCATTCCGGAACTCCTCGTGACGTCCGGGATCTTATCCGGGACTCCGAACCACATCGGTACCACATACAAACTTCCTTATAACCCTAGCGTATCGAACCTTAAGTGTGTAGACCCTACGGGTTCGGGCACATGCAGACATGACCGAGATACTCTCCGGTCAATACCAACAGCGGGATCTGGATACCCATGTGGCTCCCACATGCTCCACGATGATCTCATCGGATGAACCACGATGTCGAGGACTTAATCAATCCCGTATCAATTCCCTTTGTCTATCGGTATTGTACTTGCCCGAGATTCGATCGTCGGTATCCCGATACCTTGTTCAATCTCGTTACCGGCAAGTCTCTTTACTCGTTCCATAACACATCATCCCGTGATCAACTCCTTGGTCACATTGTGCATATTATGATGATGTCCTACCGAGTGGGCCCAGAGATACCTCTCCGTTTACACGGAGTGAAAAATCCCAGTCTCGATTCGTGCCAACCCAACAGACACTTTCGGAGATACCTGTAGTGTACCTTTATAGCCACCCAGTTATGTTGTGACGTTTGGCACACCCAAAGCACTCCTACGGTATCCAGGAGTTGCACAACCTCATGGTCTAAGTAAATGATACTTTACATTAGAAAAGCTTTAGCATACGAACTACATGATCTTGTGCTAGGCTTAGGATTGGGTCTTGTCCATCACATCATTCTCCTAATGATGTGATACCGTTATCAACGACATCCAATGTCCATGGTCAGGAAACCGTAACCATCTATTGATTAACGAGCTAGTCAACTAGAGGCTTACTAGGGACATGGTGTTGTCTATGTATCCACACATGTATCTGAGTTTCCCATCAATACAATTCTAGCATGGATAATAAACGATTATCATGAACAATGAATATATAATAATAACCTAATTTATTATTGCCTCTAGGGCATATTTCCAACAGTCTCCCACTTGCACTAGAGTCAATAATCTAGTTCACATCGCTATGTGATTAACACTCACAGGTCACATCCTATGACCAATCCAAAGAGTTTACTAGAGTCACTAATCTAGTTCACATCTATATTAATACTCAATGAGTTCTGGGTTTATCATGTTATGCTTGTGAGAGAGGTTGTAGTCAACGTCTTGCCATTCAGATCCCTATGTACTCGCAAAACTTATGTCATATCATAGATGCTGCGACCACGTTCAAGTGAGCTATTCCAATGTTGCTCCATTATACGTATCCGGTATCTCTTACTCAGAGCTATCCGGATAGGTGTTAAGCTTGCATCGACGTAACTCTTTACTCGAACTCTTTATCACCTCCATAACCGAGAAACATTCCTTATTCCTCTAAGGATAATTTTGACCGCTATCTGGTGATCTACTCCTAGATCACCTTTATACTCTTGCCAGACATGTGGCAAGGCACACATCAGGTGCGGTACTCAGCATGGCATACCGTATAGAGCCTATGACAAAAGCATAGGGGACACCTTCGTCCTTCCTCTTTCTTCTGCCGTGGTCAAGCTTGAGTCTTACTCAACTTCACACCTTACAACTCAGGTAAGAACCCCTTCTTTGACTGATCTATTTTGAACTCCTTCAAAAACATGTCAAGGTGTGCGTTCTTTGAAAGTATCATCAGGCGTCTTGATCCATTTCTATAGATCTTGATGCCCAATATGTAAGCAGCTTTATCCAGGTCTTCCTTTGAAAATCACTCTTCAAACAACCGTTTATGCTTTCCAGAAATTCTACATCATTTCAGATCAACAATATGTCATCCACATATACTTATCAGAAATGTTGTAGTGCTCCCACTCACTTTCTTGTAAATACAAGTTTCTAGCAAACATTGTATAAACCTAAAAGCTTTGATCACTCCATCAAAACATATATTCCGACTCCGAGATGCTTGCTCTAGTCCATAGAAGGATTGCTGGAGCCAGCATACCTTTTAGCATCCTTAGGATCGACAAAACTTATTGTATCACATACAACTTTTCTTACGAAAACTGGTAAGAAAACTTGTTTTGGACATCCATCTGTTAGATTTCATAATCAAAAAATACAGCTAATGCTAACATGATTCCGACGGACTTAAGCATCGCTACGGTGAGAAATTCTCATCGTAGTCAACTCCTTGAACTTGTGAAAAGACTCTTTCCCACAAGTCGAGCTTCATAGACGGTAACATTACCGCCCACGTCCTTCTTCTTCTAAAGATCCATTTATCTCAATGGCTTGCCGATATCGGGAAAGTCCACCAAAGTCCATACTTTGTTCTGATATATGGATCCTATCTCGGATTTCATGGCTTCTAACCATTTGTCGGAATACGGGCCCACCATCGCTTCTCCATAGATCGTAGGTTCATTGTTGTCTAACAACATGATATCTAAGACAGGATTACCGTACCACTTAGGAGTAGTACATATCCTTGTCGACCTACGAGGTTCATAGCAACTTGATCCGAAGCTTCATGATCACTATCATTAACTTCCTATTCAACAGACGTAGGCGCCACAGAAAACATCTTTCTGTGTTGCATCACTCTCTGGTTGAAGTAAAGGTTCGACAACCTCATCAAGTTCTATCTTCCTCCCACTCAATTCTTTCGAGAGAAACTCCTTCTCGAGAAAGGACCCGTTCTTAGTGACAAACAATTTGCCCTCGGATCTGAGATAGAAGGTATACCCTACTGTCACCTTTGGGTATCCTATGAAGATGTGTTTGTCCGCTTTGGGTTCGAGCTTCTCCGGCTGAAGCCTTAAGCATCACATCCCCAAACATTAAGAAACGACAACTTTGGTTTCTTGCCAAACCAATGTTCTTATGACGTCGTCTCAACGAACTTAGATGGTGTCCTATCTAAAGTGAATGCAGCCGTCTCTAACGCATAACCTCAAAATAAAAACGGTAGATTGATAAGAGATATCATAGATCGCACCATATCTCATAAGGTTCGATTACGATGTCCGGACACACCATAACCCAGTGGTGTTCCAGGTGGCTTCAACTGTGAAACAATTCCACAATGTCTTAAGTGTTTGCCAAACTCATAACTCAGATACTCTCATTGATCAGATCGTAGGAATTTGATCTTCTTGTTATGATGATTCTTAACTTCACTCTGAAATCGCTTGAACTTTTCAAACGTTTCAGACTTGTGCTTCATTAAGTAAATATACCCATATCTACTCAAATCATCAGTGAAGATGAGAAAACAGCGATATCCAGCGCACGCTTCAATTCTCATTGGATCACACGCATCAGCATGTATGATTTCCAACAAGTCACTTGCCCGTTTCATTGTACCTGAAAGCGGGTCTTAGTCATCCTACCCATGAGGCATGGCTCGCATGTGTCAAGCGATTCAAAATCAAGTGACTCCAAACATCCATCGACATGGAGTTTCTTCATGCATCTTACGCCAATATGACCTAAACGGCAGTGCCACGAGAAAGTGGTACTATCATTATTAACTCTACATCTTTTGGCGTGAACATGTGTATTACCACGACCGAGATTCAATGAACCATTCACATAGGGTGCGTGACCATGAAAGGTATCATTCATGTAAACAGAATAACCATTATTCTCTAACTTAAATGAATGACCGTATTGCAATGAACATGATCTAATCATATTCATACTCAACATAGACACCTGATAACATTTATCTAGGTTCAATACTAATCCCGAAGGCAGATGGAGCGTGCGATGGTGATCTCATCAACTTTGGAAACACTTCCAACACACATCGTCACCTCGCCCTTAGCCAATCTCCGTTTAGTCCGTAGCTTTTGCTTCAAGTCACCAGTAATAGCAACTGAACTGGTATCCAATACCGAGGTGCTACCAGGAGTACTAGCGAGGTACATATTAATAACACGTATATACTTTGTTGAAGTTGCCAGCCTTCTTATCTACCATGCATTTGGGGTAATTCCGCTACCAGTGACCGTCCCCTTTACAATAGAAGCACTTAGTTTCGGGTTTGGGTTCAACCTTGGGTTCCTCTACTGGAGCAGCAACTGGTTTTCCATCCATGAAGTTTCCCTTCTAGCCCTTGCCCTTCTTGAAACCAGTGGTCTTATTAAACCATAAACACTTGATGCTCCTTCTTGATTTCTACCTTTTGCGGTCTTAAGCACCGCGAACAGCTCCGGGATCAACTCCATCCCTTGCATGTCATAGTTCATCACAAAGATCTAGTAGCTTAGTGATAGTGGCTAGAGAGCTCTATCAATCACTATCTTATCTGGAAGTTTAACTCCCACTTGATTTAAGTGATTGTAGCACCCAGACATTCTGAGCACATGCTCACTAGCTGAGCTATTCTCCTCCATCTTGTTGGCAAAAGAACTTGTCAGAGGTCTCACACCTCTCAACACGGGCATGAGCCTGAAATCCCAATTTCAGCTCTTGGAACATCTCATATGTTCTGTGGCGCTTAAAACGTCATTGGAATCCCGATTCTAAGCCGTAAAGTATGGTTCACTAAACTATCAAGTAGTCATCAGGATGTGTCTGTCAGGTGTTCACAACATCCACAGACGACGTTGTAGGGGTTTGCACATCAAGCGGTGCATCAAAGACGTAAGCCTTCTGTGTAGCAGTGAGGACACTCCTCGGACTACGGACCTAGTCCGCATCGTTGCTTACAATATGTTTCAACTTAATCTTTCTCTAGGAACGTATTGAAACAGGGAGCTACAACGTGAGCTATTTATCTATAACATATTTGCAAAGACAATTTAGACTATGTTCATGACAATTGAGTTCATCTAATGAACTCCCACTCAGATAGACATCCCTCTAGTCATCTAAGTGATACATGATCCGAATCAACTAGGCCGTGTCCGACCATCACATGAGACGGACTAGTCATCAATGGTGAACATCTCATGTTGATCGTATCTTCTATACGACTCATGCTCGACCTTTCGATCTTCCGTGTTCCGAGGCCATGTCTGTACATGCTAGACTCATCAAGTCAACCTAAGTGTATTGCGTGTGTAAATCTGGCTTACACCCGTTGTATTCGAACGCTAGAATCTATCACACCCTATCATCACGTGGTGCTTCGAAACGACGAACCTTCGCAACGGTGCACAGTTAGGGGGAACACTTTTCTTGAAATTTTAGTGAGGGATCATCTTATTTAAGCTACCGTCGTTCTAAGGAAATAAGATGTAAAACATGATAAACATCACATGAAATCAAATAGTGACATGATATGGCCAATATCATTTTGCTCCTTTTGATCTCCATCTTCGGGGCTCCATGATCATCATTGTCACCGGCATGACACCATGATCTCCATCATCATGATCTCCATCATCATGTCTTCTTGAAGTTGTCTCGTCATCTATTACTTCTACTACTATGGCTAACGCTTTAGCAATAAAGTAAAGTAATTACATGACGTTTATGTTGACACGCAGGTCATAAATAAATAAAGACAACTCCTATGGCTCCTGCCGGTTGTCATACTCATCGACATGCAAGCCATGATTCCTATTACAAGAACATGATCAATCTCATACATCATATATATCATTCATCACATCCTTTTGGCCATATCACATCACAAGGCATAAGCTGCAAAAATAAGTTAGACGTCCTCTAATTGTTGTTGCAAGTTTTTACGTGGCTGCTATAGGTTTCTAGCAAGAACGTTTCTTACCTACGCGAAAACCACAACGTGAATTGCCAATTTCTATTTACCCTTCATAAGGACCCTGTTCATCGAATCCGATCCGACTAAAGTGGGAGAGACAGACACCCGCTAGCCACCTTATGCAACTAGTGCATGTCAGTCGGTGGAACCAGTCTCACGTAAGAGTACGTGTAAGGTCGGTCCGGGCCACTTCATCCCACGATGCCGCCGAATCAAGATAAGACTAGTAACAGCAAGAAAATTGACAAAATCGACGCCCACAACAACTTGTGTTCTACTCGTACATAGAAACTACGCATAGACCTAGCTCATGATGCCACTGTTGGGGATTGTAGCAGAAATTCAAAATTTTCTACGCATCACCAAGATCAATCTATGGAGTAATCTAGCAACGAGGGGAAGGAGAATCCATCTACATACCCTTGTAGATCGCTAAGCGGAAGCGTTCAAGTGAACGGGATTGATGGAGTCGTACTCGTCGTGATCCAAATCACCGATGATCTTAGTGCCGAACGGACGGCACCTCCGTGTTCAACACACGTACAGCCCGGTGACGTCTCCTACGCCTTGATCCAGCAAGGGGGGAAGGAGAGGTTGGGGAAGACTCCATCCAGCAGCAGCACGACGGCGTGGTGGTGGTGGAGGAGCGTGGTACTCCAGCAGGGCTTCGCCAAGCACCGCAAGAGACAAGGAGGGAGAGGGGTAGGGCTGCGCCAAGAAGGAGATGTTCTCGTGTGTATGGTAGCCCAAAACCTCAAGTATATATAGGGGAGGGGAGGGGCTGTGCCCCCACCTTGGTTTCCACCCCTAGGGGCGGCGGCCAGCCCTAGATCCCATCTAGGGGGGCGGCCAAGGGGGGAGAGAGGGGGCGCACCACTAGGTGGGCCTTAGGCCCATCTAAGCCTAGGGTTTCCCCTTTTTCCCTTCTCTCTTCGCCTTGGGCCCTGGTGGGGGGGGGGGCGCACCAGCCCACCTGGGGCTGGTCCCCTCTCACACTTGGCCCACGCAACCCTCTAGGGCAGGTAGCCCCACCTGGTGGACCCCCGGGACCCTTCCGGTGGTCCCGGTACGTTACCGATAGCACCCGAAACCTTTCCGGTGACCAAAACAGGACTTCCCATATATAAATCTTTACCTCCGGACCATTCCGGAACTCCTCGTGATATCCGGGACCTCATCCAGGACTCCGAACAACATTCGGTAACCACGTATATCTATTCCCTATAACCCTAGCGTCATCGAACCTTAAGTGTGTAGACCCTACGGGTTCGGGAGTCATGCAGACATGACCGAGACAACTCTCCGGTCAATAACCAACAGCGGGATCTGGATACCCATGTTGGCTCCCACATGCTCCACGATGATCTCATCCGGATGAACCACGATGTCAAGGATTAATCAATCCCGTATACAATTCCCTTTGTCTATCGGTACGATACTTGCCCGAGATTCGATCGTCGGTATCCCGATACCTTGTTCAATCTCGTTACCGGCAAGTCTCTTTACTCGTTCCAACACATCATCCCGTGATCAACTCCTTGATCAATTGTGCAGATTATGATGATGTCCTACCGAGTGGGCCCAGAGATACCTCTCCGTTTACACGGAGTGACAAATCCCAGTCTCGATTCGTGCCAACCTAACAGACACTTCAGAGATACCTGTAGTGTACCTTTATAGACACCCAGTTACGTTGTGATGTTTGGCACACCCAAAGCACTCCTACGGTATCCGGGAGTTGCACAATCTCATGGTCTAAGGAAATGATACTTGACATTAGAAAAGCTTTAGCAAACGAACTACACGATCTTTGTGCTAGGCTTAGGATTGGGTCTTGTCCATCACATCATTCTCCTAATGATGTGATCCCATTATCAACGACATCCAATGTCCATGGTCAGGAAACCGTAACCATCTATTGATCAACGAGCTAGTCAACTAGAGGCTTACTAGGGACATGGTGTTGTCTATGTATCCACACATGTATCTGAGTTTCCTATCAATACAATTCTAGCATGGATAATAAACGATTATCATGAACAATGAAATATATAATAATAACTAATTTATTATTGCCTCTAGGGCATATTTCCAACATGCCAAGCCTAGGAAAGATCACAACTCCATGCCATCATGTACAAGACTATTCCTGATGATGCCTTGGACACTCACAAGCTTGGGTCAATATACTATCTGCTGTCAGGTCTGACCACCATCAACACCATCTTGAGGCACAATCTGTTGCCCAAGTCAGGAGATCATAGAATGATCCGTCGTCACTGCATCAACTTGCTCCATATGTTTGATGTGCCCCGAAAGTTCAAAGTGATGACTTTGATTGTTGAAACAGTGAAGAGAACTGCAGCTGACCAGAAGAGATCATGTGGATATGCCCCTCATATACAAATGTTGATCAACTCCAAGATAGGAACAGGGACATATCTTCTTGATAAATGGCATCTTCCCCTGAGGCCAGAATTCAAGGACAATGAGATTGTCATGGATGCATCTCATCTTACATGTGCAGAAGCTCAGGAGAAGAGAGAGAGAGAGAGGGAGAGCAAAGGCTGCAAAAGCAGCAAAGGCAGTCTATGTACCAGATGCTTCAACTGTGATGCTCAATAGCAAGCAAGATCAACTCAGTTACCTTCTTGAGGCTACTGTGAGGATTGAGAAGGGCTTGGCCACCCTGACTCAAAATCAAGAGAGTCTTGAGAGGATCATTGAGACTAAATTCCAAGATCTAGATGTGAAGGTCACAGAGATCCAGACCACTATGGAGAAGCTCCAGGAAGAAATTGAGGACAGGAATGACAGACCTACCATAGACACTTTTCAGCAAGTGCCAAGGGCACAAAGGTCTTCAGCAGTGCCAGTTGTCAGTGACACCAGGACTACTCTTTCAGCACCTGCTGCAACTGCCACTATTGCACCTCCAGTTTCAACTCCTCTAGCTCCACGCCATCTACGCACACCGGAGCAACCAGCCAGAAGACCACTTCAGGAGCTCCTGAAGATCGTGCCTAGAGTGCCGCATAGCACTATGCATTTTCAAGCTTTTTGGTAACTTGTTGCCAAAGGGGGAGAAAGTGTATAGATCATTAGGCTTCGAGAGAGATAGAGTGTTTTGCCTTTTGTTGCCTCTCTTGCTACTTTGATCGTTTGCTTGCTTGTTTCATGCTACAATATTTGTGTTTTGTTTGTGAGATACTCTTGTGATCATGTGTTTGATCATACTATGCTTTAATGCATTTTCAAGCTTTTTGGTAACTTGTTGCCAAAGGGGGAGAAAGTGTATATATCATTAGGCTTCGAGAGAGATAGAGTGTTTTGCCTTTTGTTGCCTCTCTTGCTACTTTGATCGTTTGCTTGCTTGTTTCATGCTACAATATTTGTGTTTTGTTTGTGAGATACTCTTGTGATCATGTGTTTGATCATACTATGCTTTAATGTGTGCTTGCATGATGATATCTAATATTTGTGTATGATCAATCATGTTTACCTTGGTGATGAGTGCATGTTATTTATACTCTTATCATTTTGAGCGCTCCACCAAGATGTATGTGACATGGAAGAGTGACCCATGATCCTAATCGATTGTGCATTTGCATTCAAAAGCAAATCTTAAATAATGCACAAATTTAGGGGGAGCTCTTGCTTATAACATACTTCTCAAAGCGACGATGTATTTCGTTCATATTATTATTTGTCGAAGCTTTGATCTATATGTTGTCATCAATTACCAAAAAGGGGGGATTGAAAGTGCAACTAATCCCCGGGTGGTTTTGGTAATTCATAACAACATATAGCTCATTGAACTAATATATATCCATTCAAGTTAAATATTTCAGAAAGTTCAATGATTGGCATGGCATCGACTAGAGATGTGGATTCCTCAAAATGCTAAGACAAAGATTGGCAAAAGGTCAAGACTCTTCATTTTATATTTTAGTGATCCAAGATCACATTGAATCCATAGGAAAGCCAATTCTATTAAAACGGGATAAGGTGTTGCTTAATGATCTACTTGCTCAAAGTGCTTAGTGATATTGCTCCAAAACCCTCAACCACTTTCTCATTTCCACATATGTGCAAAACTCAAAGTCAAACTCGGTCCCATGATACGTCCATTTTGCATCATGTTTTCCTACTGTTATTTATGATATTTTTATGCATCATAATGCATTTTGGAGTAATTCTAATGCCTTTTATCTCGTAATTTGCAAGGTACACACAAAGAGGGAGAATTCTGGTAGCTGGAAATCTGGACCTGGAAAAGCTATGTCAGGCTACCTATTCCGCACAACTCCAAACAAGCTGAAACTTTAGGGAGAAATTTTTATGGAATATATGAAGAATATTGGAGCAAATAAGTACCAGAGGGGGCCAACTAGATGGGCACAACCCACCTGGGTGCGCCAGGGAGCCCAAGCGTGCCCTGGTGGGTTGTGCTCACCCAGGCCCACCTCCGGTGCCCATCTTCTAGTATATAAGTCATTTTGACCTAGAAAAAAAAATAAGGAGAGGACTTTCGGGACGGAGAGCCGCCGTCTCGAGGCGGAACTTGGGCAGGAGCACTTTTACCCTTTGGCGGAGCGATTCCGCTGGGGGAACTTCCCTCCTGGAGGGGGAAATCATCGTCATCATCATCACCAACAACTCTCCCATCTTGGGGAGGGAAACACTAGTACAACGAGCTCCTAAACAAACGGTTTTAACCCCTTTCTGCGACGACATTTGGAACCGTCGCCAAGTGAGTGTGGGGATAGGGGGGTCCTTCCCACACGACCCAGAAACCATTGGGGATATGCCCTCCTAGCACACACGTTCGACAAAATGAGGTCGTGTGTGACCAGCGAGCGCTCAAATACGGAAACACGTACAGTAGAGCTAAAAAAATATATAACGAAATTGTTTTCGATCGCAAGTACATCGCACACAGTCAGTCCCCGCTAAACGTTTCCGTTCGTATGTACATCCCACACAGTCGCTCCAAGGAAAACATTTCTGTTCATAGGTACATCACACACAATTTTTCCCGTTAAATCGTTTGCCTTATTAAATATATCACACACGGTCCGTGGAAGAAACTGCGTGGCAAAGGCTCTCCATCACACACAGTTTTCATGTGGTAAACGTTTGCGCAAGGTGGCCTAACGCAAATAGTTTTCAAGAGAAAGTCGTGTGTGATTGTTCATTGATCCAACACAGTTTATTCCTAGAAACTGCGCCCACGGTATTTTTTCAACAACCGTTTGCAATAGCAAAACCCAATTAGCAGGCTAATTTGCCATTAGTAGGCTAATTATCCGATTTTTTATAATCCATTTATTAATCTAATTGACAGTTCATATTAAGCACATAATATATTTCATTTTCATAATTGAAATACATCAGAGTACAACATCATATAGCTTTAGCACTCAGTTACCCCATGACACAACTACACCAGGACCAAGTTTCATATGCAACATCTATAACCTTTCAAAATTAGCATCATAGACGGTACATAGACAGATGTATCTCATCTAAAAACTGCTGAAGCAGAAGGCGAATATTGAGCCTTCATTGATGTTGAAGGTCTTTTAACTTTAGGCCAGTGCCTGTGGATGATTGACCGTCCATCCTTCGTCCTCTTCAGGAACACTTCAATATTGAACCGTGGGTGTTGTATGAATACCTTCCTCGCCTCCTGACCATGCAGGTGGTTTGAGAGGTAATCATCAGTGAACTGCTTTGGAAAGGCCTGAAAATAAGGATGTGCATAAATATCTTCTCTATATTGGAAATGGGGCAAAGGAATAAAAAAGGCAAGGTATAATAGTTAGTACCATCCTGTAGTGAACTGATGTCTTCTTCATTGTGCAGACAAAGATCTTGTTGTTTTTTCACTAATTTCTTTATCCTAACAATCTTTCTGAGTTTCTTGACTTGACTGATATTCATGGACAACTCATTTCCCCATATGCAAAAAGGGTCGAACAGTGGGTCAAAACCTCTGACAGCAGGACCTACATGTGCAAGACCAAATTGTTAAAAACCTAAATATTAGAATGGTTCCTGCAATTGCACAATAATGTGCTATTAGACAACGGACCATGCACGTGCTAACCTCGATTGTAAACCTCAGTGCTTCCCATTGTTTCCCTGCAACACATATAAGGTAGTTAGTCATCAGGTTAAGTAAGGGTTCGCATGCTATCAGTAAAATATGTTGATGAAAAATAAGCACATTATTCATCAGATTAATTGAAGCCACACGGAAAACCATTTATCCAAACCAAGCATGATTAAGAACTAGGAAATATAGCACTTGTATATGTTTCTCATGTATTAAGTGCAGCCAAATTCGATTTATTCCTCACATGCACAACAATACAAAATTCTACCCACGACAATGGACATCGCATTGCAGAATTGAACCAAGCAGTTAACTAAACACCACAACAAATGAACCAAACATTAACTGAGCACCACATTGCACAATATAACATACTCCTAATAGAAGATCAGACAGTTAACCAAACAGTTAACTACAACCAATTGTAGCAATTGTATTTGTTTCTCATGTATTTACTACAACAAATTCAATTTATTCCTCACATGGTATACAATAACAGAATGCACCCACAATTTTGTAAAGATAAATTCGATTTATTTCTCACATGGAAGACAATACAAAATTGCAGCCTGAAGAATTGAACATCACATTTGCAGAATTGAACCAAACAGTTAACTGAAGACGACAACTAATTAACAAAACAGTTAATAAGTGAGCACCACACTGCACGACATATAGAACATATACACTAGAGCAACATATTGCATGGTAAAATTAGATAGCACAATTCACTAGAATTTGTGAAGGAAAGGCAGGAGCAGCACACGCAACGGGTAAACCGAGCATGCTTAACCGCGTAGCTAGCAAATGGCAAGGTGCTCCTTCAAGATCTGGGGGTCGGCACGAATGGCAGCCATCGCGACCTCATCCGCGCGTGCGGCTGCTTCTCCGCTGCCAAATGCTCCTTGAGGTCCTGGCTATACTGCGATGCACCATGGCTTAGGCCGGCGCTTATTTGGTGGAGGGTTGGTGATTTGGGTGGAAGGTGTCGCGCTCGTGCCAGCGGTAGGGGCATGTGGGATGTGGAAGGAGGAGGAGGAGGGTGGGGGTCAGGTGTGGATTAGCCTGGATAGGCGAGACCGAGGAGCGTGAAGGAGGGTCACCGACGAGGAGGCGGCGGCTGCAAGCAAGGAGTGAAGGTTTCAACTTGGAAAGGAAGGCGGAAAGAGGGGAAATGTGGCTTTTGGTAAGGGGGGGCGGGGAGGTAGATATTTCCGCGGAAGCCGAAAATTTGGAATCGCTTCAGCCAAAAAACTGGCGCGCAAAGTGTCATCAGACACGGTCCCTTATTCAGACACGGTCCGAAGATATTTTGTGCTGCATCTCACACTGGTTGGTTATAATAAACTGTGTGGGATCTACTTGATTTTTGTCTTGATTTGAATTACATAATGGGGTCACAAGCAGCCATGGACAGTGTTTGAATTGCTAGACCTTTTATCTGCAGTGATCATAAAAGAATTGGAATTATTCAGGGTTCGTTTGGACATTTTTATGCATTAAGTGAGTTTTCAATGCATTTATGTGCATAATTCAAATTTGAACTACATGCACATGCTCCAGTGCATATAAATTGAAAAATCAAATCTTTGTCCTTGGGTGCATGCTTAGGTCCCATGCAAGAAATGGGAATGAATTTCAAACACCATGGCACCGTTGATTGCCGGCAAAACATTGAGATGCATGGTTTTTAAATTCTAGTAAATCCAAAACTCGTCTGAAATTCATGAAACTTGGCATGCTATCATGGAGCGGCATCAACATGCCGGTGGTACAAATTTTGTCCCATTTGGGGCAGGTTTGGGTATATGCTTCTCACAAATCGGAGCTTCTCACAACAAGCATGATGGTTTTCGGTAGGGAACGTCCCACCTTTGGGAAACGATATCCATTGCCTCTTATTGCTTTCAATTTTTCTCGTGTCAACATAGAACAACAGGAGTGTTGTGTGATTTTTTGTGATTTTTCGGGGTTCGTTTGGACATTTTTATGCATTAACTGAGTTTTCAATGCATTTATGTGCATAATTCAAATTTGAACTACATGCACATGCTCCAGTGCATATAAATTGGTTGAAAAAAAATTTGTGTCCTTGGGTGCATGCTTAGGTCCCATGCAAGAAATGTGAATGAATTTCAAACACCAGGGCACCGTTGATTGCCGGCAAAACATTGAGATGCCTGGTTTTTAAATTCTAGTAAATCCAAAATTCTATTAACCATTCATGACGCCACGTGTCTTGGTTTTAATGGCTGTAGGAGGTGCCGTGCGGACAGCTGCTTGACCTTGACTGAACGGGAGGCGTGCGAGCGTCGTCCGGTGCGCAGGCTGACCGAGAGGCGTGCAAGCTGTCCTCGAGTGCGCAGGCTCACCGGGAAGCATGCGAGCTGTACGCTGCGCAGGCTCACTGGGAAGCGAGCCCTTTGACTTCCATGGCCTCCGCCTTGCTCGCATCCTCTCCATTAATGGCGCCCAAGCCAGTTTAATTCGCTTTTTAAATATAAAACACTCATCAGCAAACGTTTTAGTTAGAACACCCGTATGCAAACCGACAACTTCCCCAGGAAGCCAAGAGAAAATGTGCCGAGCAGGATTTCTGCAGCTCTTGATCACAAACGATTTAGATAGAACACCCGTATGCAAAGTGAGAGCAGCGCAGGATTTGTGCATCCCTTCAACGCAAACGGTTGTTTGATGACCCGTGTGCAACCACGTACAAACAATTTGGTAAGATTTGCATCTGTCATATTGGGTATGTTGCCATTTGTCAAACTGGAAAGATTTACATTTGTTGATCTAGTAACGTTGCCATTTGTCAATCCTTGTAACACTATTTGTCAAAATATGCAGCTAGAAATCATTAGCACTATGTAAATTTTGCAACTAAAATTCAGTAATTAAGCATAGATTTCATTCATAGATTAAGCAGTCGTTCTTAATTTATACAAACAGTTCAACTCGACAGCTGAACCGACCAAACTTCTCCCCAATTGTTGCCAACCACGTACTGAAATAGCTAGTTCAACTATATATACTAGCTAATTTTAAGTACATTGTACAGTTCGACCACACATCTATAGTCAGATGAACTGAACAAAATAGCCCCTAAATACTACTACTACCACGGAGGGGCTTTGTGCTACTTCCGGCAGCCTCTCCTCTGCCGAGCGCGCTCACAGTAAGAGGCAGAGGAGGAGGAGGAGCCTACCGACGAGCTGGACAAATGCAATACGGTGCCTGCGCTGCTGCACGTTCAGCGACGCTCGCCAGCTCGAACGCCCACTGCCGCTCCAGACGATCCCTCTCAAGCGGTCCGGACTGTCTCGTAGATCTCCTGATTCCTCGCCTCTGCGTCGGCGTGTGCTGCGGCCAACGGCTGCGGTAAGGCTCTTTGCGTGCTCGACGAGGCGCTCCTCCTCCTCCCGCAGGAACTCGATGTAGCGCGCAAGGTCGCTGACGCACGTGCGGGCCTCCACCTCCGCCTCCCTCCTTCGGGTGGCTGTGCGGAGCGGGTGATGAATCGCGACGAGCTGGCGGCCACAGTGGCCGATATGGTGTGGCGCCACACCACCACCTCCCGCCTTCGGGCCACGGTGCGAGTGGGTAATGGCCACGGTGGCCAGCAATGGGGTGCGTCCACGATGGCCACCTCCCGCCTTCGCGGCCCGCGGTGGAGCGGGAGATGGCCCTGATTTCGACGGTGGTGTGGTACAACGACGGCGGGCAACAGCAGCCAATGGGCAGCGGTGGCGGAGCATGTCGTGGGTGTTCCACGCACACCCAATAGGATGCCACGTGCACTACACTATGCCGGGGACTGTGCCGCCACCGGTGTAGCCTCCTAGCTGGAGCTGTCCTCTGATGACGACGGAGTGGCTGAGCGACGACGACGGACCGGTGCCATTGGCGATTGTGGGAGAAGCAGACGAGATAAGCTACAGGGAGGAGGGAAAATGCGACGCATGACTCACCGGCCGTGAGGGTTTTTATAGCAGGCCGGCAAGCATTGGGATTTTGGGGGATTTCACTGAGTTCGGGCGGGAAGCTTGCGGAACCTGCGAGGTTGCGTGGGAACGGGCTCACTGACGATTCATTGGCGCCACCATTTGGCCAAAAGAACGCCCCCGCGCGCTGCGCAAGCTTGCGCTAAGCCGTCTGCGGCAGCGGGGTGACAAGACATGCGAGAGGAGGACGAGAGACACGTACACATACATTTAATAAAAAAACGTTTGCGATTTAATTACCTACTATACCCCCGTCCTGGTTTATAAGTAGGATTTAACTAATAAAATACGAATGCATGTCGCCATAGATTATATCGTTGGAGTCGTATTTGAACATAGTTTCCAGCTATACAATTTTTGTAACATGCATTAACACTTTTTTGGTTAAATTTAAGGTTATACACTAGCAAGCGTTTGCCCGCAACACACACGCTTATTCCATCACAAACAGCTCTGATGGATCAACTGTATCTCTCTCTTGTATCGCACACGCAACTCTAATTTGATTCATGCTTGATGTCTCCAATGTCGCTCGCACAGTTCGTCTTATTTGCCATGTATCACTGTGCCGTCCTCTGCTCGCGTCCCTCGGAAAGCTCTGCTCACCGTTAGGCGCCACATCGTGCTCTTTCGCGTTCGTTGGCGTGCTCTGCTCGCGTCCGTCGGCGCGCTCTGCTCGCGTCCGTCAGCGCGCTCGGCTTGTGGACAACTTTTCCTTGAGGCGACCACGGAGCGCTATGCTCGCGTCCCTCCGCGCGCGCTCTGCCAGCGGTTGGGCATGCACATGATCACTTCGGGGCCCCCATATGCATGCGGTTGCGTCGCGCGCGTTGCCACGGGATGCAGTTACGTGCGGCACGATGGAGTTACGTGCTGCAAATTAGAACTGCCATCAGGGCCTGCTGATATTCCTGGCCGTCCAGCTTCCCCTTTAATTCCCGTGGCCATTATAACCTTAGTCTCTTCAACCTTTCGATCGCGCCCCACAACACAACAAGCACACCCACGATGACACATAGAGAGGGGATGTCCGGCGGCGCTCCAATGGAGTTCGACGAGCATAGAGTGGAGACCCACGCGAGGGAGACGGATCTCTCGGTGGTGTACACCATCGACCCGACCATGGTGGACGACTACATCAATAGCATTGAGCAGTTGTTTGCTGGAGACAAGTACAAGGTGGTCGGCATCGACCTCCAGTACACCGCCGATCGTCACGGCATAGATCAGAAGGTTGCTGTCGCACAGTTGTGCGTACGCCATCATGTCCTCATCTACCACTACTGCATGTCTAGAGAGCCTTGCGACCGCAATAGGTTTGTCAACAGCACCGACTACAAGTTCGCCAGGGTGGATACCAAAGACGATGTAAAAGCGCTCAGTGTTACGGGCTTGGCCTGCAAGAACCTTGTCGAAATCCGTGACCACTATAGGGTCTAGGGCAGCACGAAGCAGGACTCCCTGGTCGAACTCGCCTCGGCCATCATCGACGCCTACTACGAAAAGATGAAGCATGATGCCCAGAGAACAAGTCCCGTATCCTGGCATAAGGCCTGGATGTGGCAACTAGATGAACCTCACCTCTGGTTCGCGGCCAAGAGCGTGTACACATGCTATGAGATGCACAGGCAGATCGTTGACATGAGGAAGTGCCTCGTTACCCAAATCGACAAGCCCGGATCGAGCCACAAGCAGAGCAAGCGTCACAAGAAGTAGATGATAATCAGATGCTCGTTTATGCTAGTTAATCATGCATGTAATATATAGTTTACTTTATTGGTGTGTGTGGAAATGTCATGTGTGTAGTAGCCACCTATGTAATTATGCATGTAATAGTTTACTTTGGTGTGTGCAAATGCCATGGTTGTAGTAGCCACCTATGTAAGTGGATGTTTAATTTGGTTATGCAAGCATGTCCTTATAAGTGTGTGTGTGTATGTGTGTATGTTGTTGTTCTGTATGAAATCCCATCGCACAACACACATGTCTTATTAGCAGCAACTGTCTATGTTATTATCGGTGTTCACACACATTTCTGATTACAAACATGCTTGCCGCGTATCACACACATCTTGTTAAGTTGAACCGTTTCTGTTCTCATGTCTCAATGCAAACAGTTCATCCGAGTGAACTGCATGCCGTATATCGCACACACCTTGATCTGGCTGACCGTTTCTTTTGTGTTGCCTAATCACAAACAGTTCATTCGAGTGAACCGCATGCTGTGTATTGCACACGCCTTCATCTGGGTGCCCGTTTCTTTTGTTCCTCCTCATCGCAAACAGTTCATTGAACTGAACCGTATGCCCTTCATCGCACACACAACTAAAACCTGAACGGTGTTTGATGCATATGTCATCGCAAACATTTTACACATTTCTGATGGTTTTCATACAACACCGTTTGTGATTATTGCATCACACACAGTTTCTTGAAGGGTCTCTGATCGTAGTGTCGCGTTAGCAGCATCCTGCAGTAGTGCAATATCCTTCAACATCTTCAACAACACCATCTCATCTCATACCCTAGTTCATCTCTTGTGTCCAATCTTGTTACCGGAAGTATAGATTGGTGCTTGTGGGTGACTAGTAGTGTTGATTACATCTTGTAGTTGATTACTATATGGTTTATTTGGTGGAAGATTATATGTTCAAATCCATTATGCTATTTAATACCCCTCTGGTCTTGAGCATGTTTATCACTTGTGAGTAGTTACTTTTGTTCTAGAGGTCACGGGAGAGATCATGTTGCAAGTAATCATTTGAACTTGATATGTGTTTGATATTTTGATAGTATGTATGTTGTGATTCCCTTAGTGGTGTCATGTGAACGTCGACTACATGACGCTTCACCATATTTGGGCCTAAGGGAATGCATTGTGGAGTAGTTACTAGATGATGGGTTGCGATAGTGACAGAAGCTTAAACCCTAGTTTATGCGCCCGTAAGGGACCGATTGGTTCCAAAAGTTTAATGCTATGGTTAGGATTTATCCTTAATACTTTTCTCATAGTTGCGGATGCTTGCGAGGGGGTTAATCATAAGTAGGAGGTTTGTTCAAGTAAGAACAACACCTAATGATCGGTCCACCCACATATCAAATTATCAAAGTAGCGAACACGAATCGAATCAACATGATGAAAGTGACTAGATTAAATTCCTGTGTACCCTCAAGAACGCTTTGCTTACTATAAGAGACCGTTTTGGCCATTGCCTTGCCTCAAAAGGATTGGTCTACCTTGCTGCACTTTTGTTACTATTATCATTACTTGCTCCTTACAAAATATCTTGTTATCAAACTACCCAGTTACTTACAATTTCAGCATTTGCAGACATTACCTTGCTGAAAACCATTTATCATTTCCTTCTGCTCCTCGTTGGGTTCGACACTCTTACTTATCAAAAAGAGCTACAATTGATGCCCTATAATTGTGGGTCATCAAGGCTATTTTCTAGCGTCGTTGCCGGGGAGTGAAGTGATGACCCATAAGTATAGGGGATCTATCGTAGTCCTTTTGATAAGTAAGAGTGTCGAACCCAACAAGGAGCAGAAGGAAATGATAAGCAGTTTTCAGTAAGGTATTCTCTGCAAAGCACTGAAATTATCGGTAACAGATAGTTTTGTGATAAGGTAATTTGTAATGGGTAACAAGTAATAAAAGTAAATAAGGTGCAGCAAGATGGCCCAATCCTTTTTGTAGCAAAGGACAAGCCTGGACAAACTCTTATATAAAGGAAAACGCTCCCGAGGACACATGGGAATTATCGCCAAGCTAGTTTTCATCATGCTCATATGATTCGCGTTCGGTACTTTGATAATTTGATATGTGGGTGGACCGGTGCTTGGGTACTTCTCTCCTTGGACAAGCATCCCACTTATGATTAACCCTCTTGCAAGCATCCGCAACTACAAAAAAGTATTAAGGTAAACCTAACCATAGCATGAAACATATGGATCCAAATCAGCCCCTTACGAAGCAACGCATAAACTAGGGTTTAAGCTTCTGTCACTCTAGCAACCCATCATCTACTTATTACTTCCCAATGCCTTCCCCTAGGCCCAAATAATGGTGAAGTGTCATGTAGTCGACGTTCACATGACACCACTAGAGAGAGAACAACATACATCTCATCAAAATATCGAACCGGAAGTACCAAATTCACATGACTACTTATAGCAAGACTTCTCCCATGTCCTCAGGAACAAACGTAACTACTCACAAATCATATTCATGTTCATAATCAGAGGGGTATTAATATGCATAAATGATCTGAACATATGATCTTCCACCAAATAAACAACTAGCATCAACTACAAGGAGTAATCAACACTACTAGCAACCCACAGGTACCAATCTGAGGTTTTGGAGACAAAGATTGGATACAAGAGATGAATGGTGTTGGTGAAGATGTTGATGGAGATTGACCCCCTCCCGATGAGAGGATCGATGGTGATGACGATGGTGATGATTTCCCCCTCCCGGAGGGATGCTTCCCCGGCAGAACAGCTCCGCCGGGCCCTAGATTGGTTCTGCCAAGGTTCCGCCTCGTGGCGGCGGTGTTTCGTCCCAAAAGCTTGCTTATGATTTTTTCCAGGGCAAAATACTTCATATAGCCAAAGATGGGCACCGGAGGCCTGCCAGGGGGCCCACAAGACAGGGGGGCGCGCCCAGGGGGGTAGGGACGCCCCCACCCTCGTGGATGGTGGGTGGCCCCTTCTCGCCCTTTCTTCACCCAATATTTTTTATATATTCCAAAACTGACTTCCGTGGAGTTTCAGGACTTTTGGAGTTGTGCAGAATAGGTCTCTAATATTTGCTCCTTTTCCAGCCTAGATTTCCAACTGCCGGCATTCTCCCTCTTCGTGCAAACCTTGTAAAATAAGAGAGAATAGGCATAAGTATTGTGACATAATGTGTAATAACAGCCCATAATGCAATAAATATCGATATAAAAGCATGATGCAAAATGGACGTATCAACTCCCCCAAGCTTAGACCTCGCTTGTCCTCAAGCGGAAGCCGATATCGAAAAATATGTCCACATGTTTAGAGATAGAGGTGTCGATGAAATAAAATACGGATATGAGGCTTATTTTCTCCACACTAATACATAATACATATTTAAAGAGCAATTTTTATTGCTTGCAACAATGACAACTTACTTGAAGATCTTACTCAATCCATAGGTAGATATGGTGGACTCTCATGGCAAAACTGGGTTTAAGGATATTTGGAAGCACACGTAGTATCTCTACTTGGTGCAAAGAATTTGGCTAGAATGAGAGAGAAAGGCAAGCTCAACATGTTGGATGATCCATGACAATATAATTTATTTTGGATGTAAGAAAACATAACCCATTACGATGTCTTCCTTGTCCAACATCAACTTTTTAGCATGTCATATTTTAATGAGTGCTCACAATCATAAAATATGTCCAAGATAGTATATTTATATGTGAAAACCTCTCTTTCTTTATTACTTCCTATTAATTGCAACGATGACCAAAACTATGTTTGTCAACTCTCAACTTTTATTCATCATACTCTTTATACGTGAAGTCATTACTCTCCATAAGATCAACATGATCTCTTTATTTCTTTTTATTCTTTCTCTTTTTTCTCAAGATCAAAGCAATATAGCAAAGCCCTTGACTCAACACTAATCTTTATTATATATAGCTCACAGACTCGATTACACAAAAGGATTATAAAGCAAAACTCAAAACTAGATCATACTAAACTTTATTCTACTAGATCAAGATATAACCAAAAGGATCGAACTAAGAAAAAGGGTAAAGATAGAAGTGTGATGGTGATACGATACCAGGGCACTCCCCCAAGCTTGGCAGTTGCCAAGGGGAGTGCCCATACCCATGTATTTATGTCTCTTTGGAGGTGGTGATGTGATATTCTTGGCGATGATGCCCCTCAGGATACGATTCTCTTCCCCGAGCTTATTGACTTGCTGCTTGAGGTCTATTATTTCCTTATGGAGCTTGCCTGTGATGGCTAAAGCTCCTTTCACCCATGGATGTTGCATAGCTGCGGGAGAACAAGTAACACTCTTTTTCATATTTTCATAAGAAAGAAATCTAACATTGGAAGGGATGACCGAGTTTGGAATAGCTGAGCTCTGTAGTTCCCCCATTATGAATCCAGCTCGCAAACAAGAAGTAAATTCTTGATCCTCTTCCATGGCATCTATCCTTTTCAAGCCGGTCTCCATCTCTTCCTCCGTTGACGGCCCAAAGTGGTCAGCATCACTGTTTGCTCTTGGTCCCGGTGTCGGATGAGACACCCGACTGTCCCCAACTGACTCTTGAGAAGACATCTTGATCTAAATCTGCAGCAGAAACAACTCGAAACAAAACAGAGGATATTTGCATGGTATGGTGGTCAAAACCTTCGGGAGATTATATAATGAATTTTTACCGACCAAAAGAAGTATTGTGCAAGAAATTGGAGTCCGGAGGGCACACGAGGTGCCCACGAGGCAGGGGGCGCGTCCAGGGGGTAGGGCGCGCCCTCCACCCTTGTGGACGCCTCGTGTCCTTTCCGGTCTGCTTCTTATTTTCCTATTTTCTTAAATATTCCAAAACGAAGAAAAATTGCTATTAGAACTGTAGCGACCCGACCTCAAATTGTCAAGTCTTTGTGCTTTAGTGTCATCCCCGGATCGGTAATGCTGACACACACAATACTCAAGGATTTATAACAGAGTAGCAATCACACACTTATTACATCGAATGTCTCAAAAGAGAACTTATTATAATAAATATGGCTTAAGGCCATCTAATACGATAACAGCGGAAGGCTTGGAAGATAAAGTGAGTCCATCAACTCCAACTACATAACTGAGCTGCACGGCAACGACCTAACGAACCTTACACCTCGTCTGAAAAGTCTGCAACACAATATGTTGCAGCCCGAAAACGGGTCAGCACATGGAATATGCTGGCAAAATAACACAGTAGAGCAAGAACAGAATAATGCTGTCACTACATGCATATTTGGCTAGTGGAAAGCTCTATGGTTATAGTTTTTGCGAAAAGCCAATTTTTTTCCTACAAAAAGGAATGTATTTTAATTTAACTATCATGGTAGGTGAAACATCATTGAGAAGGTCCCTCCAACTCAATCCCAATTAACGTAATTATCAACCCAACAACATTAATTTAGAGTGATGAGATACTTAAGATACTCCAAGTACTAGATACTCAAAATATCCATAACCGAGGACACGGCTAACCATGATTAGTTTGTACACTCTGCAGAGGTTTGCGCACTTTTCCCCACAATACTCGATTGCCTCCGTTGGATTTCTCGCACTACATGGTGTTTGAGAAACGGATGACCGAGACACAGTCTTTCAGAAACATTAACTCTCTACTCCGGGCAGACCATACCAAACCTACAACCCACTACATGCTGATCCACTTCTTCAAGAGCTTCGCGTAACTTACTCAACTATGCTAGAGCCCATAATAGCTTGTGGCTGCACACGGAAGTTTCTAGCATGAATCATCTCAGTTCCCTTTGAGCCTGGGTGGCGGTCCATAGGAAGATCACACGGGTACTCCGGGATTTCCAAAAAACACAGGAACACTGGGTACTCCAGGTGCCTCAATCCACCCAGATGTGTATTTAAGTTGCCACCTTAAGTTGAATCATTAATTATCAATCTCACATCTATCATGGATTTCACTCACCCAAACCTCGTCTATGAGCATAGCATAGCATAGCAATATAAGCATCACGTAGAAGTAACTCCCACTACAGGAATCAGCTACTTTGCCGTCCGCCACGGCGGACGGCAAAGGCCTTTGCCGTCAGCCGGACGGCAAAAGGCTCCGGCAAAGTAGGCTTCGGTAAACAGCTACTTTGCCGTCTGCTACTGACGGCAAAGTCTTTGCCGTCTGCGGCGGACGGCAAAGAGAGCGCGGCGGACGGCAAAGAGAGCGGACGGCAATAATTGCGCTGTCAGTCCGTTAAGTGGCTAACGGAAGGCCTTTGCCGTCCGCCGCTGACGGCAAAATTTCTAGGGTCTTTGCCGTCCGCCGTGTGATGTCATCTACACGTCACTACATGGCAGGTTCTTTGCCGTCCGCCACTGACGGCAAAGTCTTTGCCGTCTGCCACTGTAGGCAAACTGACCAAATGGGTCAGCTCCCAGGAAGCACAGCTGGATGCCACGTGTCTTCTTTGCCGTCCGCGGCAGACGGCAAAGAGCCCGTTGCCGTTCAGTGGCAGACGGCAAAGAGTCTGCATTGCCTCTGTTTTTTCATGTACCCAACCATTTTCACAGCAAATAGATGATACATATATATTTTTCACATGGCAACTTCACAGCAAACATATGAGATATCCAACACATATAATTTCATCATACATGCATAGTTCCATCAACCATACATGCATCCAACCATACATATTACAATAGTGTCATCCTACCATACATGCATAGTTCATAGATACAAAGGAAACATAGTTCATCCAAACAAGCACTCCATCTATGCAAGCTTCCGTGAAGTGAATGAATTCTGCAAAATGGGAAATAAGAAAGTTAGAAGAAGAAGATTAGAAGAAGAAGAAGAAGAAGAAGAAGAAGAAGAAGAAGAAGAAGAAGAATATATGACATTTATGAGCTAATTTAGGTGAAATTGATCATTTGTGAGCTAACTTAGGTGAAATGGATCGTTTATGAGCTAACCTAGGTGCAATGGATCGCTTATGAGCAAACTTAGGTAAAATGCATCATTTTAGAGGTAACCTAGGTAAGATGGATCATTTTGGAGCTAACCTAGGTAAAATGGGTCATTTTAGAGCTAACTTGGGTAGAATGGATCATTTATGAGCAAAGTAAGGTTAAATGGGTCATTTTAGAGCTAACGTAGGTAAAATGGATCGTTTATGAGCTAAGTAAGGTAAAATGGATCATTTTAGAACTAACTTAGGTAAAATGGATCGTTTATGAGCTAACTAAGCTAATTATGCCATTTTTGACATAAGTAAGCTAAGTACATGTCATTATTGAGCAAACCTAGTTAACTAAGCATATTAGAGCTAACTTTGGTCATTTTGGAGGAAACAAAGCTAAGTATCAGATCGTTTTAGAGCTAACTTAGGTAAAATGGATGGTTTTGGAGGTCAGTAAAGCTATAAGTCATTTTGGAGGTGAAGAAGCTAAGTCTAGGTCATTATGGTAAGCATTGGAGGAAATAAAGCTAAGTCTAGGTCTTTATGCATGTGTTAAGCAAAACACTAGATAAACTTACCAAGATGTAGGAGGTGTAGGAGCGGGGTGGCTCGTGTCGGTAGCTGGAGAAGGATCGTGCGATGTGTGTACCATCATCAGATTCCCATCTGCATCTAGTTCGGTTCTTTTGCCTGTTTTGTGCCATGTCATCTGTCTGGCCGTCTCTTCGACCATGAAAAGACGTTGAAGTCTTGGTACGATTGGCATATACCGAAGAACACTAACGGGGATTTTGGTCTGTGTCTTCTCACCCATACCGTTGTCTACCACAATATACCTGGAAGACTTGCAAATGGGACAATAGTTCAAGTCCGCATAGTCAAGCCTAAATAAGGCACATCCTTTCTCACAGGCATGTATCTTCTCATAGGGCATCTTCAGTGCACGGAGGATTTTGTCCGACTGGTACAGGTTTGCAGGCATTACATGGCCTTTGGGTAGAAAGCGTCCAAATACTGTCATAATTGCATCGTAGCATTCTCTGCCCAAGTTGAACTGAGCCTTCAGAGCCATTACTTGTGAGATGGCATCCAATTGACAAAGCTCAGTGTGCTCGTGGAGCGGACGTTTTGAAGACTCCAACATTTCATTGAAGGCCTTTGCAGATTCCTCCATATCCTCGTCTGAATCCCGAGCATCATCCAAGTCTTGCACCATGTTTTCTATCCCGGTACCATGCTCGTCGGTGCGAGGACAAACCACCTCAGCTCGGTCACGTTGGGCAGACTCACCATGAAATGTCCACACCATATAATTGGGCGTAAAACCACTCTTCTGCAGGTGTTTGCCCATTTCACTCTCTGTCCTCTTTTCCCAATTGTCACACCGGGAACAGGGGCACCAGGTTTTCCTCTGGCCATTTGCAAATGCGGCTTGCACAAACGCCTTGGTTTTTATGAACCATTCAGTGCTCCATTTGTTCTGACCAGCGTGACCGGTGTACATCCACGCATGATCACTCATCTTGACTTTCAGAGCTACTGGACACACAACAAATATATATATATAATTCACCATGTATATATTCATCAGTTGATCTAGTTTGTCAATTTTATTACGTCCATGCAACGTACACTCTAATAGGTAATGATAGGTCCTAATCCCACCAGAGTATGTGTATATTGGGTTCCTTTTCCCATGCTATGCTCCGGATCCGACACAAAATTTCGACAGCACCTCCCCGCTGTTCTCCTAATACACGTCTCTGCAATAAACAGAGGATGTGTACCCGGAGAACAATAGGGGAGACACTGACGAAATTTATGCGTCGGATCCGGAGCAAAGCATATGGCAAAACGAACCCAATCTACACATAGTCGGGCTGTCCATGGATAGCGTTGGACAATTCAAAAGAATCACGGTTATAAATATGCAAATGCATGCATATTTATAGATGTAACCCTTTCGAATGGGAGACGCATAGTGGTTACGCATACTGATGAATTCAAGACACATACATAGCTAGCTATACAAGTTCAAGACACATACTGTCGGGGTCGGGTGTGGTGTCGGGGTTGGGGGTCAGGGGTCGGGTGTCGGGGGTCGGGTGTCGGTATCGGGGTGTCGTGTCGGGGTCGGGGTGTGTGTCAGGGTGGTCGGGGTCGGGGGTCGGGGTTCGGGGTGTCGGGCCGGGGTGTCGGGGTGGCGGTGGTCGGGGTGGGGTGTCGGGTCGGGGTCGGGGTGCGGGGGTCGGGGGTCGGGGTGTCGGGCGGGTGTCGGTGGGGGTCGGGGGGTCGGGGTGTCGGGGTGGGTCGGGGTCAGGGTCGGGTGTCGGGCGGGGTGTCGGGGTCGGGGTCGGGGTGTCGGGGTCAGGGTCGGGGTCGGGTGTCGGGGTGGCGGTCGGGGTCTTCTTCTTTTCTTTCTTCTTCTCTTCTTCTTCTTTTCTTTCTTCTTCTCCCTCCTCCTCTTCCCTCCTCCTCCTCTTCTTTCTTCTTCTTCTTCTTCTCTTCTTCTTTCTTCTTCTCTCTCTTCTTCTCTTCTTCTTCTTCTTCTTCTCTTCTTCTTCTTCTTCTTCTTCTTTCTTCTTCTCCTTTTTTCCTCTTCTATATTGTTCTGTTTTTCAACTTTCTTCTTATTCTTCTTCCTTTTTTTCCTTTTTCCTCTTCTCTACTTCTTCTTCTTTTTCTTCTTTTTTTCAACTTTCTTCTTGTAATAATAATCTAAACCTAAATCTAGCACTAACCTAAACCACTAACCTAAATCTAGCACTAACCTAAACCTATCAATAACCTAATTAAACCTAAACAGCAAAGAAAAACAGTAAAAAAAAGCTCACCTTGGCTCCTCTCGATGGAGGATGGAGGGGGCGGCACGGCCGCAGGGGCGGCGGCGAGCCTGGCTCCGGGGCGGCGGCGAGCCTGGCTCCTGGGCGGCGGCGAGCTCGGGCGCGAGGCAGACAGGACGGCGAGCTCCGGGGCGCAGGGGCGGCGAGCTCCGGGGCGCAGGGACGGCGAGCTCCGAGGCGCAGGGGCGGCGAGCTCCGGGGCGCGAGCCTGGCTCCGGCGCGGGCGACGGGACGCCGGGGCGGTGGCGGGTGATGGGGGCGACGGGGCGACGGGGCGAGGGGAGGTGGGGCAAGGGGGCGGCGGGGCGAGGGGGAGGTGGGGCAAGGGGGGCGGCGGGGGGCGGGGGAGGGGGGAGGGGGAGCGCGGTGGGTGGCGGGGGAGGCGGCGGGTGGCGTTGGTCGTCGGGGAGGAGAGGGAACAGAGAGAGATGGGCGGGGTGGGGCGCCGTTAGTAACCTAAACGTTTGCCGTCCGCCCCCCTTTGCCGTCCGCTTACTTGCTCTTTGCCGTCTGCTAGCAGACGGCAAAGAGGGGGGCGTTAAGTTTTTTTTAACCAGCTCGTCAGTGGGTCCCCCCTCCCTCTTTGCCGTCCGCTAGCCGACGGCAAAGAATCTTTGCCGTCCGCTAGCGGACGGCAAAGAACTGGCTGATGGCAAAGAAGGTCTTTGCCATTCAGCCAGTTCTTTGCCGTCTGCTTTTGGGTAGCTGATGGCAAAGAGCTTCTTTGCCGCCCGCTAGCAGACGGCAAAGATCTGGCGGATGGCAAAGTAGCTGATTCCAGTAGTGATAAGGACCCTTTTCATAGAATCTGATCCGTCTAAAGTGGGAGAGACAGACACCCACTAGCCACCTTATGCAACTAGTGCATGTCAGTCGGTGGAACCAGTCTCACGTAAGCGTACGTGTAAGATCGGTCCGGGCCGCTTCATCCCACGATGCCGCCGAATCAAGATAAGACTAGTAACGGCAAGTAAATTGACAAAATCAACGCCCACAACAACTTGTGTTCTACTCGTGCATAGAAACTATGCATAGACTTAGCTCATGATGCCACTGTTGGGGAACATAGTAGAAATTTTAAGATTTTCTACGCATCACCAAGATCAATCTATGGAGTCATATAGCAACGAGGGAGAGGGGAGTGCATCTACATACCCTTGTAGATCGTGAGCGGAAGCGTTCAAGAGAACGGGGTTGATGGAGTCGTACTCGTCGTGATCCAAATCACCGATGACCAAGTGCCGAACGGACGACACCTCCACGTTCAACACACGTACGGTTGGGAAGACGTCTCCTCCTTATTGATGCAGCAAGGGGAAGGAGAGGTTGATGGAGATCCAGCAGCACGACGGCGTGGTGGTGGAAGCAACGGTGATCTCGGCAGGGCTTCGCCAAGCTCCAACGAGAGAGAGAGAGGTGTTACGAGGGGAGAGGGAGGGGCCAGGGACTTGGTGCGGCTGCCCTCCCTTCCCCCACTATATATAGGGCCCCTAGAGGGGGGCGCCAGCCCTAGGAGATGGGATCTCCAAGGGGGGCGGCGGCCAAGGGGGACTTGCCCCCCAAGCCAAGTGGGGCGCCCCCACCCCTAGGGTTTCCAACCCTAGGCGCAGTGGGAGGCCCATAGGGGGCGCACCAGCCCACCAGGGGCTGGTTCCCCTCCCACTTCAGCCCATGGGGCCCTCCGGGATAGGCGGTCCCACCCAGTGGACCCCCGGGACCCTTCCGGTGGTCCCGGTACAATACCGATTACCCCCGAAACTTTCCCGATGGCCGAAACTGGTCTTCCTATATATAAATCTTTACCTCCGGACCATTCCGGAACTCCTCGTGACATTCGGGATCTCATCCGGGACTCCGAACAACTTTCGGGTTACCGCATACTAACATCTCTACAACCCTAGCGTAACCGAACCTTAAGTGTGTAGACCCTACGGGTTCGGGAACCATGCAGACATGACCGAGACAACACTCCGGCCAATAACCAACAGCGGGATCTGGATACCCATGTTGGCTCCCACATATTCCACGATGATCTCATCAGATGAACCACGATGTCAAGGATTCAATCAATCCCGTATTCAATTCCTTTTGTCAATCGGTACGTTACTTGCCCGAGATTCGACCGTCGGTATCCCAATACCTCGTTCAATCTCGTTACCGGCAAGTCACTTTACTCGTCCGTAATGCATGATCCCATGACCAACTACTTAGTCACATTGAGCTCATTATGATGATGCATTACAGAGTGGGTCCAGAGATACCTCTCCGTCATACGGAGTGACAAATCCCAGTCTCGATTCATGCCAACCCAACAGACACTTTCGGAGATGCCTGTAGTGTACCTTTATAGCCACCCAGTTACGTTGTGACGTTTGGCACACCCAAAGCACTCCTACGGTATCCGGGAGTTGCACAATCTCATGGTCTAAGGAAATGATATTTGACACTTAGAAAAGCTCTAGCAAACGAACTACACGATCTTGTGCTATGCTTAGGATTGGGTCTTGTCCATCACATCATTCTCCTAATGATGTGATCCCGTTATCAATGACATCCAATGTCCATGGTCAGGAAACCGTAACCATCTATTGATCAATGAGCTAGTCAACTAGAGGCTTACTAGGGACATGTTGTGATCTATATATTCACACATGTATTACGATTTCCGGATAACACAATTAAAGCATGAACAATAGACAATTATCATGAACAAGGAAATATAATAATAACCATTTTATTATTGCCTCTAGGGCATATTTCCAACAATCGATAACTAGACTGGTAATCATTATTGCAATTTTATTTGAGGGAGATGCATAAGCTAACATACTTTCTCTACTTGGATCATATGCACTTATGATTGGAACTCTACCAAGCATCCGCAACTACTAAAGATTCATTAAGGTAAAACCCAACCATAGCATTAAAGTATCAAGTCCCCTTTATCGCATACGCAAACAACCTACTTACTCGGGTCTGTGCTTCTGTCACTCATGCCACCCACCATAAGCAAATCATAAGCATATTGCAAACCCTACAATGGGAATCCCTCACGCTTGCGCGACACGGAGAGCACCATAGGACAGCACCAATAATAAAACATACAACTCAAACCAATCACGATCATCAAATAGCCATTAGGACAAAACAGATCTACTCAAACATCATAGGATAGCCATACATCATCGGGAAATAATATATAGCGTTGAGCAGTATGTTTAAGTAGAGATTACAGTGGGTAAGAGAGAGGTTACACCGCTGCATAGAGGGGGGAACAGTTGGTGATGATGGCGGTGAAGTTGTTGGTGAAGATGACGGTGATGATGATGGCCCCCGGCGGCACTCCAGCGCCACCGGAAGCAAGGGGGAGATGGGCCCCCTCCTTCTTCTTCTTCCTTGACCTCCTCCCTCGATGGGAGAAGTGTTTCCCCTCTGGTCCTTGGCTCCCATGGCGTGGGAGGGGCGAGAGCCCCTCCGAGATTGGATCTATCTCTCTGTGTCTCTCTAGTTATGCGTTCTCCCTGGCTCTGTTTCACCGTTTCGTATATATATGGAGATCCGTAACTCCGATTGGCCTGAAACCTTTGCCGTGATTTTTTTTCTGAATATTAGCTTTCTTGCGGAAAAAGAAGAGCATCAACCGCCTTACGGTGGGCTCACGAGGGTAGGGGGCGCGCCCTAAGGGGGGGGGCGCTCCCCTGCCTCGTGACCACCTCGGGCACTGGTTCGTGTTGATTTTCCTTCCGAATTTTCCATATTTTCCAAAAATAAGCTCCGTCCGTTTTATCCTCTTTGGACTCCGTTTGATATGGATATTCTGCGAAACCAAAAACATGCAACAGACATGAACTGGCACTAGGCACTGGATCAATATGTTAGTCCCAAAAATAATATGAAAAGTTGCCAAAAAGTATATGAAAGTTGAATAATATTGGCATGGAACAATCAAAAATTATAGATATGACGGAGACGTATCAGCATCCCCAAGCTTAATTCTTGCTCGTCCTCGAGTAGGTAAATGATAAAAAATAATAATTTTTGATGTGGAATGCTACCTAGCATAATGTTGATCATATGTCTAATCATGGCATGAATATTAAGACATGAGTGATTCAAAGCAATAGTCTATCCTTTGCCATTAAGACAATAATACTTCAAGCATACTAATAAAGCAATCATGCATTTTCAAAATAACATGGCCAAAGAAAGTTATCCCTACAAAATCATATAGTCTGGCTATGCTCCATCTTCACCACACAAAATATTCAAATCATGCACAACCCCGATGACAAGCCAAGCAATTGTTTCATACATTTGACGTTCTCAAACCTTTTCAACTTTCACGCAATACATGAGCGTGAGCCATGGACATAGCACTACAGGTGGAATACAATATGATGGTGGAGGAGACAAAAAGGAGAAGATAGTCTCAAATCAACTAGGCGTATCAACGGGCTATGGAGATGCCTATTAATACATATCAATGTGAGTGAGTAGGGATTGCCATGCAACGGATGCACTAGAGCTATAAGTATATTAAAGCTCAAACTGAAACTAAGTGGGTGTGCATCCAACTTGCTTGCTCATGAAGACCTCGGGCATTTGAGGAAGCCCATCATCGGAATATACAAGCCAAGTTCTATAATGAAAATTCCCACTAGTATATGAAAGTGTTAACTCAAGAGACTCTCTATATGAAGAATATGGTGCTACTTTGAAGCACAAGTGTGGTAAAAGGATAGTAACATTGCCCTTTTTTTCTCTCATTTTTTATTTTTTTTTATTTTTTTGTAGGCTTCTTTGGCCTCTCTCTCTTTTTTTGGGGGCTTCTTTGACCACTTTTATTTTGATAACCTCACATGGGACAATGTTCTAATAATGATGATCATCACACTTTTATTTACTTACAACTCAATATTACAACTCGATATCTAGAACAAAGATATGACTCTATATGAATGCCTCCGGCGGTGTACCGGGATGTGCAATGATCTAGCGTAGCAATGACATCAAAAAACGGACAAGCCATGAAAACATCATGCTAGCTATCTTACGATCATGCAAAGCAATATGACAATGAATGCTCAAGTCATGTATATGATGATGATGATGATGAAAGTTGCATGGCAATATATCTCGGAATGGCTATGGAAATGCCATGATAGGTAGGTATGGTGGCTGTTTTGAGGAAGGTATAAGGAGGTTTATGTGTGATAGAGCGTATAGTATCACGGGGTTTGGATGCACCAGCGAAGTTTGCACCAACTCTCGAGGTGAGAAAGGGCAATGCACGGTACCGAAGAGGCTAGCAAGGATGGAAGGGTGAGAGTGCGTATAATCCATGGACTCAACATTAGTCATAAAGAACTCACATACTTATTGCAAAAATCTATTAGTCATCAAAACAAAGTACTACGCGCATGTTCCTAGGGGGATAGATTGGTAGGAAAAGACCATCGCTCGTCCCCGACCGCCACTCATAAGGAAGACAATCAATAAACACCTCATGCTCCGACTTCGTTACATAACGGTTCACCATACGTGCATGCTACAGGAATCACAAACCTCAACACAAGTATTTCTACAATCCACAACTACCCACTAGCATGACTCTAATATCACCATCTTTATATTGCAAAACTATTGCAAGGAATCAAACATATCATATTCAGTGATCTACAAGTTTTATGTAGGATTTTATGACTAACCATGTGAATGACCAGTTCCTGTCCTCTCTCTAAATAGATATAAGTGAAGCAAGAGAGTTTAATTCTTTCTACAAAAGATATGCCCATGCTCTATCAAGTATAAGTGAAGCAAAAGAGCATTCTACAAATGGCGGTTGCCTAAGTGAAGAGAAACATGCAATCCAAACTTCAAATGATATAAGTGAAGCACATGAAGCATTCTATAAAGCCATACTCAAAAGATATAAGTGCAGTGCAATGAGCATTCTATAAATCAACCAAGGACCATCTCATACCAGCATGGTGCATAAAATAAAAATGAAAACCTAAATGCAAAAGACGCTCCAAGATTGCACATATCGCATGAACGAAACGAATCTGAAAACATACCGATATTTGTTGAAGAAAGAGGGGATGCCTTCTCAGCATCCCCAAGCTTAGACGCTTGAGTCTCCTTGAATATTTACTTGGGGTGCCTCGGTCATTCCCAAGCTTGAGCTCTTGCCTCTCTTCCTTCTTCTCACATTGAAACCTTCTCAATCATCGAACACTTCATATCGGATCATATGCTAACATACTTTCTCTACTTGGATCATATGCACTTATGATTGGAACTCTAGCAAGCATCCGCAACTACTAAAGATTCATTAAGGTAAAACCCAACCATAGCATTAAAGTATCAAGTCCCCTTTATCCCATACGCAAACAACCTACTTAATCGGGTCTGTGCTTCTATCACTCACGCCACCCACCATAAGCAAATCATAAGCATATTGCAAACCCTACAGCGGGAATCCCTCACGCTTGCGCGACACGGAGAGCACCATAGGACAGCACCAATAATAAAACATACAACTCAAACCAACCACGATCATCAAATAGCCATTAGGACAAAACAAATCTACTCAAACATCATAGGATAGCCATACATCATCGGGAAATAATATCTAGCGTTGAGCACCATGTTTAAGTAGAGATTACAGCGGGTAAGAGAGAGGTTACACCGCTGCATAGAGGGGGGAAGAGTTGGTGATGATGGCGGTGAAGTTGTTGGTGAAGATGACGGTGATGATGATGGCCCCCGGAGGCACTCCGGCTCCACCGGGAGCAAGGGGGAGAGGGCCCCCCTCCTTCTTCTTCTTCCTTGACCTCCTCCCTAGATGGGAGAAGGGTTTCCCCTCTGGTCCTTGGCTCCCATGGCGTGGGAGGGGCGAGAGCCCCTCCGAGATTGGATCTATCTCTCTGTCTCTCTCTGGTTCTGCGTTCTCCCTGGCTCTGTTTCACCGTTTCGCATATATATGGAGATTCGTAACTCCAATTGGCCTGAAACCTTCGCCGTGATTTTTTTCTTCTGAATATTAGCTTTCTTGTGGCAAAAGGAGAGCGTCAACCGCCTTACAGTGGGCTCACGAGGGTAGGGGGCGCGCCCCCCTGCCTCGTGACCACCTCGGGCACTGGTTCGCGTTGATTTTCCTTCCGAATTTTCCATATTTTCCAAAAATAAGCTCCGTCCATTTTTATGCCGTTTGGACTCCGTTTGATATGGATATTCTACAAAACCAAAAACATGCAACAGACATGAACTGGCACTGGGCACTGGATCAATATGTTAGTCCCAAAAATAATATAAAAAGTTGCCAAAAAGTATATGAAAGTTGAATAATATTGGCATGGAACAATCAAAAATTATAGATACGACGGAGACATATCACTGCTCCATTGCTTCGAGCCTCTTCTCCACGCTTCTGGTCCTCCTTGGTCCCCCAACATCGCGGATGTGTAGCAACCCGTCACGCATCTCAATGGTTTGAGTGTGTTGCAGCACCTCCGTGAGGTAGGGGTTGATGACCTTCTCGAAAAACTTGTCCTTGGGGGCACTTGGAGACGTTATGATGATCTATATCTATCAGAAAAACAGCTCGAAACAAGAGTAGAGGACAATTGCATGATACAGGAGTCAAAACTTCCGGGAGATTATATAATGAATATTCACCGACCAAAATATGTAATGTGCAAGAAAACGGAGTCCGGAGAGCGCACGAGGTTCCCACGAGGCAGGGGCACGCCCAGGGGGGTAGGGCGCGCCCTCCTCCCTCGTGTCCTTCCCGGACCGCTTCTTATTTTTCTACTTTTCTAAATATTCCAAAACGGAGAAAAAATGCCATTAGAACTGTTTTGGAGTCGGTTTACTCACCGTACCACATATCTCTCCCTTTTCGGAGTCTGAAACATTCTGGAAAGTGTCCCTTATGTATTCCTCCGGGGTTACGGTTTCAATAACATTGGTTTCAACATTTGTAGGATTACCTGAGATATAATGTTTGATTATTTGACCGTGCACCACCTTCGAATTTGTGCCTTCGAAGTTGTTGATTTTTATGGCGCCGAAACAATAGACCTCCTCGATAACGTAAGGACCTTCCCATTCAGAGAGAAGTTTTCCTGCAAAAAATCTTAAGCGAGAGTTGTATAACAATACATAATCACCTACATTAAACTCACGCTTTTGTATCCTTTTGTCGTGCCATCTTTTAACTTTTTATTTAAACAACTTGGCATTCTCATAGGCTTGGGTTCTCCATTCATCAAGTGAGCTAATGTCAAATAACCTCTTCTCACCGGCAAGTTTGAAATCATAGTTGAGCTCTTTAATAGCCCAATATGCCTTATGTTCTAGTTCGAGAGGTAAGCGACATGCTTTTCCATAAACCATTTTATACGGAGACATACCCATAGGATTTTTATATGCAGTTCTATAGGCCCATAATGCATCATCAAGTTTCTTGGACCAATTCTTTCTAGATCTATTAACAGCCTTTTGCAAAATTAATTTTGAGTTCTCTATTACTCAATTCTACTTGACCACTATACTGTGGGTGATAAGGAGATGCAATTCTATGATTAACATCATACTTAACAAGCATTTTACGGAAAGCACCATGAATAAAATGTGAACCACCATCAGTCATTAAATATCTAGGGACTCCAAACCTCGGAAAAATAACTTCTTTAAGCATCTTAATAGAGGTGTTATGATCAGCACTACTAGTTGGAATAACTTCTACCCACTTAGTAACGTAATCAACAGCAACTAAAATATGTGGATACCCATTAGAGGCAGGAAAAGCTCCCATATAATCAAAGCCCCAAACATCAAATGGTTCAATAACAAGTGAATAATTCATAGGTATTTCTTGATGTCTACTAATATTACCAATTCTTTGACATTCATCACAAGATAAGACAAATTACGGGCATCCTTGAAGAGAGTAGGCCAATAAAAACCAGATTGCAATACCTTATGTGCAGTTCTATCTCCAGCGTGGTGTCCTCCATAAGCTTCAAAGTGACACTTGTGTAGGATCTGTTCCTGTTCATGCTCAGGTACACAACGTCTAATAACACAATCTACTCCTTCTTTATAGAGATGTGGGTCATCCCAAAAGTAATGTCTTAAATCATAGAAAAACTTTTTCTTTTGCTGGTATGTGAAACTAGGTGGTATGAATTTAGCAACAATGTAATTAGCATAATCAGCATACCATGCAGCAGTATGAGAAGCGTTTATGACATTTAATTGTTCATCAAGAAAGCTATCATCAATAGGTAGTGGGTCATTGCTACGTCTTGAGCTTGCGTTGGTTTTCCCCGAAGAGGAAGGGATGATGCAACAGAGTAGCGTAAGTATTTCCCTCAGTTTTTGAGAACCAAGGTATCAATCCAGTAGGAGCCCACGCTCAAGTCCCTCGTACCTGCACAAAGCGATAGCTACTCACAACCAATGCGATTAGGGGTTGTCAAGCCCTTCATTGTCACTTACGAGAGTGAGATATGATAGATAGAATATTTTTTGGTATTTTTGATATAAAGATGCAAAGTAAAAAGTAAAAGCAAAGTAAATAGCAAAGCAATATAAAAGTGATGGAGATTGATATGATGAGAATAGACCCGGGGGCCATAGGTTTCACTAGTGGCTTCTCTCAAGAACATAAGTATTCTATGGTGGGTGAACAAATTACTGTTGAGCAATTGATAGAATTGAGCATAATTATGAGAATATCTAGGCATGATCATGTATATAGGCATCATGTCCGTGACAAGTAGATCGAAACGATTCTGCATCTACTACTATTACTCCACTCATCGACCGCTATCCAACATGCATCTAGAGTATTAAGTTAAAAACAGAGTAACGCCTTAAGCAAGATGACATGATGTAGAGAGATAAATTCATGCAATATGAAATAAACCCCATCTTGTTATCCTCGATGGCAACGATACAATACGTGCCTTGCTGCCCCTTCTGTCACTGGGTAAGGACACCGCAAGATCGAACCCAAAGCTAAGCACTTCTCCCATGGCAAGAACTACCAATCTAGTTGCCAAACCAAACAGATAATTCGAAGAGACTTGCAAAGATAACCAATCATGCATAAAAGAATTCAGAGAAGATTCAAATATTATTCATAGATATACTTGATCATAAACCCACAATTCATCGGTCTCAACAAACACACCACAAAAAGAAGATTACATCGAATAGATCTCCACAAAAGAGGGGGAGAACTTTGTTTGAGATTCAAAGAGAGAGAAGAAGCCATCTAGCTACTAACTATGGACCCGAAGGTCTGAGGTAAACTACTCACACTTCATCGGAGAGGCTATGATGATGTAGAAGCCCTCCGTGATGACGACCCTCTTCCGACGGAGCTCCGAAATAGGCCCCAAGATGGGATCTCGTGGATACAGAAAGTTGCGGCGGTGGAATTAGGTTTTTGGCTCCTGTTCTGATCGTTTGGGGGTACGTGTGTATATATAGGAGGAAGGAGTACGTCGGTGGAGCACCGAGGGGCCCACGAGCCAGGGGGGCGCGCCCTAGGGGGGGCGCCCCACACCCTTGTGACCTCCTCTTTGATCCCTTGCAGTAGGGTCCAAGTCTCCTGGATCACGTTCGGTGAGAAAATCACATTCCCGAAGATTTTATTCCCTTTGGACTCCGATTAATAGGTTAGTCCCAAAAATAATATAAAAGTGGAAAATAAAGCCCAATATAGTCCAAAAAGTAGATAATATAGCATGGAGCAATCAAAAATTATAGATACGTTGGAGACGTATCAGGCATCCCCAAGCTTAATTCCTGCTCGTCCTCGAGTAGGTAAATGATAAAAAGAGAATTTTTGATGGGGAGTGCTACTTCGCATAATTTCAATGCGAATCTTCTTAATTGTGGTATGAATATTCATATTAGAAAGATTCAAGACAAAATTTTATATTGACATAGAAACTAATAGTACTTCAAGCATACTAACAAAGAAATTATGTCTTCTCAAAATAACATGGCCAAAGAAAGTTATCCCTACAAAATCATATAGTCTGGCTATGCTCCATCTTCCCCACACAAAGTATTTAAATCATGCACAACCCTGATGACAAGCCAAGCAATTGTTTCATACTCTAACTTTTTCAAAACCTTTTCAATCTTCATGCAATACATGAGCGTGAGCCATGGATATAGCACTATAGGTGGAATAGAATGGTGGTTGTGGAGAAGACAAAAAGGAGAAGATAGTCTCACATCGACTAGGTGTATTAACGGGCTATGGAGATGCCCATCAATAGATATCAATGTGAGTGAGTAGGGATTGCCATGCAACGGATGCACTAGAGCTATAACTATATGAAAGCTCAAAAAGAAACTAAGTGGGTGTGCATCCAAGTTGCTTGCTCATGAAGACCTAGGGAAGAGGAAGCCCATCATTGGAATATACAAGCCAAGTTCTATAATGAAAATTCCCACTAGTATATGAAAGTGATAACATGAGAGACTCTCTACTATGAAGATCATGGTGCTACTTTGAAGCACAAATGTGGTAAAAGGATAGTAACATTGTCCCTTCTCTATTTTTCTCTCATTTTTTTATTTGGGCCTTTTCTATTTTTTTATGGCATCTTTTTTTTGTTTGGGCTTCTTTGGCCTCTTTTATTTATTTTTCGTCCGGAGTCTCATCCCGACTTATGGGGGAATCATAGTCTCCATCATTCTTTCCTCACTGGGACAATGCTCTAATAATGATGATCATCACACTTCTATTTTTCTTATAACTCAACAATTACAACTCGATACTTAGAACAAAATATGACTCTATGTGAATGCATCCGGCGGTGTACCGAGATATGCAATATGACAATGATGGATGTGTCATGAACGGAATGGTGGAAAGTTGCATGGCAATATATCTCGGAATGGCTATGGAAATGCCATAATAGGTAGGTATGGTGGCTGTTTTGAGGAAGGTATATGGTAGGTGTATGATACCGGCGAAAGTTGCGCGGTATTAGAGAGGCTAGCAAGGGTGGAAGGGTGGGAGTGCGTATAATCCATGGACTCAACATTAGTCATAAAAAACTCATATACTTATTGTTGGAAATATGCCCTAGAGGCAATAATAAATTAGTTATTATTATATTTCCTTGTTCATGATAATCGTTTATTATCCATGCGAGAATTGTATTGATAGGAAACTCAGATACATGTGTGGATACATAGACAACACCATGTCCCTAGTAAGCCTCTAGTTGACTAGCTCGTTGATCAATAGATGGTTACGGTTTCCTGACCATGGACATTGGATGTCATTGATAATGGGATCACATAATTAGGAGAATGATGTGATGGACAAAGACCCAATCCTAAGCCTAGCACAAGATCATGTAGTTCGTATGCTAAAGCTTTTCTAATGTCAAGTATCATTTCCTTAGACCATGAGATTGTGCAACTCCCGGATACCGTAGGAGTGCTTTGGGTGTGCCAAACGTCACAACGTAACTGGGTGGCTATAAAGGTACGCTACAGGTATCTCCGAAAGTGTCTGTTGGGTTGGCACGAATCGAGACTGGGATTTGTCACTCTGTGTAAACGGAGAGGTATCTCTGGGCCCACTCGGTAGGACATCATCATAATGTGCACAATGTGATCAAGGAGTTGATCACGGGATGATGTGTTACGAAACGAGTAAAGAGACTTGCCGGTAACGAGATTGAACAAGGTATCGGGATACCGACGATCGAATCTCGGGCAAGTATCGTACCGCTAGACAAAGGGAATTGTATACGGGATTGATTAAGTCCTTGACATCGTGGTTCATCCGATGAGATCATCGTGGAACATGTGGGAGCCAACATGGGTATCCAGATCCCGCTGTTGGTTATTGACCGGAGAGTCATCTCGGTCATGTCTGCATGTCTCCCGAACCCGTAGGGTCTACACACTTAAGGTTCGGTGACGCTAGGGTTGTAGGGATATGTATATGCAGTAACCCGAATGTTGTTCGGAGTCCCGTATGAGATCCCGGACGTCACGAGGAGTTCCGGAACGGTCCGGAGGTAAAGAATTATATATAGGAAGTGCTATTTCGGGCATTGGGACAAGTTTCGGGGTCACCGGTATTGTACCGGGACCACCGGAAGGGTCCCGGGGGTCCACCGGGTGGGGCCACCTGCCCCGGGGGGCCACATGGGCTGTAGGGGGTGCGCCTTGGCCTATATGGGCCAAGGGCACCAGCCCCAAGAGGCCCATGCACCTAGGGTTCAAGGAAGGGAAGAGTCCCAAAGGGGGAAGGCACCTCCTAGGTGCCTTGGGGAGGAGGGATTCCTCCCTTGGCCGCACCCCCCCTAGGAGATTGGATCTCCTAGGGCCGGCACCCCCCCTGGACTCCCTATATATAGTGGGGAAAGGAGGGCCTCTCAGAACACGCCTTTGGTGCCTCCCTCTCCCTCTCCAACACATCCTCCTCCTCCATAGTGCTTGGCGAAGCCCTGCCGAAGTACTGCAGCTCCACCACCACCACGCCGTCGTGCTGCTGCTGGAGCCATCTTCCATCAACCTCTCCTCCCCCCTTGATGGATCAAGAAGGAATAGAAGTCGCTGCACCATACGTGTGTTGAACGCGGAGGTGCCGTCTGTTCGGCGCTAGGATCATCGGTGATTTGGATCACGACGAGTACGACTCCATCAACCCCGTTCTCTTGAACGCTTCCGCGCGCGATCTACAAGGGTATGTAGATCCACTCCTCCCTCGTTGCTAGATGACTCCATAGATAGATCTTGGTGACACGTAGGAAAATTTTGAATTTATGCTACGTTCCCCAACACTTATTGCAAAAATTTAGAAGTTATCAAAGCAAAGTATTACGCGCATGCTCCTAGGGGGCTAGATTGGTAGGAAAAGACCATCGCTCGTCCCCGACCGCCACTCATAAGGAAGACAATCAATAAATAAATCATTCTCCGACTTCATCACGTAACGGTTCACCATAAGTGCATGCTACGGGAATCACAAACTTTAACACAAGTATTCTTTAAATTCACAACTACTCAACTAGCATGACTTTAATATTATCACCTCCATATCTCAAAACAATTATCATGCTTCAATCTTTTCTTAGTATTCAACACACTCAAAAGAAAGTTTCACAAATCTTGAATACCAAGCATATTATTACTAGGGAAATTACCATGCTATTAATAGACTCTCAAATTAATTTAAGTGAAGCATGAGAGATCAATGGTTTCTTTAAAACATATCCACCAACGTGCTCTAAAAGATCTAAGTGAAGCACATAGAGCAAAATTATAATGCTCAAAAGGTATAAGTGAAGCACATAGAGCAAAACTACTTGGCTCAAAAGATATAAGTGAAGCACATAGAGCAAAATTATGTAGCTCAAAAGATATAAGTGAAGCACATAGAGTATTCTATCAAATTTTAATTCATGTATGGCTCTATCAAAAGGTGTGTACAGCAAGGATGATTGTGGTATACTAACAAAAAAACACACAAATAATACAAGACGCTCCAAGAAAAACACATATCATGTTGGTGAATAAAAATATAGCTCCAAGTAAATTACCGATGTAAGTGGACGAAAGATGGGATGCTTTCCGGGGCATCCCCAAGCTTTGACTTTTTGGTGTCCTTGGATTATCTTGGGGGTGCCATGGGCATCCCCAAGCTTAGGCTCTTGCCACTCCTTTTTCCATGATCCATCAAAAGAATTCACCCAAACTTGAAAACTTCACAAGACAAAACTCAAAATAGAAAACTCGTGAGCTCCGTTAGCGAAAGAAAACAAAACACCACTTCAAGGTACTGTAATGAACTCATTCTTTATTTATATGGGTGTTAAACCTACTGTATTTCAACTTCTCTATGTATTATAAACTATTTTACTAGCCATAGATTCATCAAAATAAGCAAACAACAGACGAAAAACAGAATCTGTCAAAACAGAACAGTCTGTAGTAATCTGTAGCTAGCGCAAGATCTGGAACCCCAAAAATATCAAAATAAATTGCTGGACGTGAGGAATTTATCTATTAATCATCTTCAAAAAGAATTAACTAAATATCACTCTTCAAATAAAAATTACAGCAGTTCTCGTGAGCGCTAAAGTTTCTGTTTTTTACAGCAAGTTCAACAAGACTTTCCCCAAGTCTTCCCAACGGTTCTACTTGGCAGTTGGCACAAACACTAATTAAACACCAAAAACAGAACCAAAATAGAGGCTAAATAATTTATTTATTACTAACAGGAGAAAAAAGCAAGGAATAAAAATAAAATTGGGTTGCCTCCCAACAAGCGCTATCGTTTAACGCCCCTATCTAGGCATAACGAGCAAGGATAGATCTAGGTATTGCCATCTTTGGTAGTAGGAAATAAAAGAGAAAATTTCCTTTCTATGGCATTTATTCTCCTATTTTGGGAAAGCACATGACCATTAATGGAAGAAGTAAGATTAAGCACATTACGGAAATTTGCATCTATACTAGATTTCATCGCTTTAATAATTTCATTTTGATAGAAGCATAAGAGGGTGGTAGATTCAACTTTATCATTCATGGGGTTCCCAAATATAGCTTTCATCTTTTTATAGGTATCTATAGCATCCCCTTCAAGAAAACCTTCTTCAAAAATAGAATCTAGAACTTGTTTGAAAGAAGTAGGTAGTCCAACATAGAAACCTCTTAAATAAACCTCAATTTGATATTGTGGTATGTAGCTAGCCCTAATCCTCAATAATCTATCCCAAGCATCTTTTAAAGACTCATCAATTAAATAACGAAAAATTCCAGAGTCATCTTCATCAAGATCATTTAAATTCTCTTTAGTAACCCCGGTGGGTCTTTCGATAGCATCATTATTCTTGAACTTAGAGAGGATAGAGGGGTCATCCAAGGTACTAAGACCCTGGAAAGGACCCTTTGTTATTTTTGATTCGGCCATGGTAACGGAAAGGCAATCGGAAAGGGAGAGAGAGAGAGAGAGGGCGAATAAAACGGCAAGGGTGAATTGGGGGGAGAGGAAAACGAGAGGCAAATGGCAAATAATGTAATGCGAGAGATAGGGATTGTGATGGGTACTTGGTATATTGACTTTTTGCGTAGACTCCCCGGCAACAGCGCCAGAAATCCTTCTTGCTACGTCTTGAGCTTGCGTTGGTTTTCCCCGAAGCGGAAGGGATGATGCAGCAGAGTAGCGTAAGTATTTCCCTCAGTTTTTGAGAACCAAGGTATCAATCCAGTAGGAGCCCACACTCAAGTCCCTCGTACCTGCACAAAGCGATAGCTACTCGCAACCAACGCGATTAGGGGTTGTCAAGCCGTTCACGGTCACTTACGAGAGTGAGATCTGATAGATAGAATATTTTTGGTATTTTTGATATAAAGATGCAAAGTAAAAAGTAAAAGCAAAGTAAATAGCAAAGCAATATAAAAGTGATGGAGATTGATATGATGAGAATAGACCGGGGGGCCATAGGTTTCACTAGTGGCTTCTCTCAAGAGCATAAGTATTCTACGGTGGGTGAACAAATTACTGTTGAGCAATTGATAGAATTGAGCATAATTATGTGAATATCTAGGCATGATCATGTATATAGGCATCACGTCCGTGACAAGTAGATCGAAATGATTCTGCATCTACTACTATTACTCCACTCATCGACCGCTATCCAGCATGCATCTAGAGTATTAAGTTAAAAATAGAGTAACGCCTTAAGCAAGATGACATGATGTAGAGAGATAAATTCATGCAATATAAAATAAACCCCATCTTGTTATCCTCGATGGCAACGATACAATACGTGCCTTGCTGCCCCTTCTGTCACTGGGTAAGGACACCGCAAGATCGAACCCAAAGCTAAGCATTTCTCCCATGGCAAGAACTACCAATCTAGTTGACCAAACCAAACAGATAATTCGAAGAGACTTGCAAAGATAACCAATCATGCATAAAAGAATTCAGAAAAGATTCAAATATTATTCATATATAGATAGACTTGATCATAAACCCACAATTCATCGGTCTCAACAAACACACCGCAAAAAGAAGATTAGATCTCCACAAGAGAGGGGGAGAACTTTGTATTGAGATTCAAAGAGAGAGAAGAAGCCATCTAGCTACTAACTATGGACCCGAAGGTCTGAGGTAAACTACTCACACTTCATCGGAGAGGCTATGATGATGTAGAAGCCCTCCGTGATGACAGCCCTCTTTTGACGGAGCTCCGGAACAGGCCCCAAGATGGGATCTCGTGGATACAGAAAGTTGCGGCGGTGGAATTAGGTTTTTGGCTCTTGTTTTGATCGTTTGGGCGTACGTGTGTATATATAGGACGAAGGAGTACGTCGGTGGAGCACCGAGGGGCCCACGAGGCAGGGGGGCGCGCCCTAGGGGGGGGCGCCCCCACCCTCGTGACCTCGTCTTTGATCCCTTGCAGTAGGGTCCAAGTCTCCTGGATCACGTTCGGCGAGAAAATCACGTTCCGAAGATTTTATTCCGTTTGGACTCCGTTTGATATTCTGTTTATCTGAAACACTGAAATATGCAAAAAAAAACAGCAATTCTGGGCTGGGCCTCCGGTTAGTAGGTTAGTCCCAAAAATAATATAAAAGTGGAAAATATAGCCCAATATAGTCCAAAACAGTAGATAATATAGCATGGAGCAATCAAAAATTATAGGTACATTGGAGACGTATCAGGGTCATCAAGAACATTTTCTAAACCTAGGACAAGTTATCTGCAACGGGTTCTCAGCTCCCTTTCTAATCAATAATAATGGAAATCAAGTTCTTGTAGCAAGAGAACCCATCTAAATAAGTCTAAGGTTTAGCATCTTTCTTTTCCATAAGATATTTAATAGCAGCATGATCCAATGTGAATAGTTACTTTAGAAAATCAAACAATATAAGGTCTGAACTTATCACAAGCAAAATACAACTGCTAAGAAATTCTTTTTCAAGTAGTAGCATAATTTCTCTTCGGCATTTGTGTAGAGTTTTTACTAGCATATTGAATAACATTACTTTCTTATCCAACTCTTGCCTAGAACAACACCTACAGCATAATCACTAGAGCATCACACACATAATTCAAAAGGTAAATTTCCAATCAGGTGGCTGAACAATAGGTGCAGAGATCAATGCTTCTTAAGTATTTCAAAATGCTTCTCACCAATCATCATCAAAGATACGAATGGTATATCTTCTTTGTAATAAATTAGTTAGAGGCCGAGAAATTTTTGAGAAGTCCTTAATGAACCTCCTATAAAAGCCGGCATGACCAAGGAAACTTCTTATACCTTTGATGTCCTTGGGACACGGCATCTTTTCAATAGCATCAACTTTAGCTTTATCAACTTCAATGCCCCTTTCAGAAATTTATGCCCCAAGACAATACCTTCATTAACCATAAAGTGGCACTTCTCCCAATTCAAGACAAGGTTAGTTTCTTCACATCTCTGCAAAACTCGATCAAGGTTGCTTAACCAATCATCGAAAGAGGATCCATAGACGGAGAAATCGTCCATGAAAACCTCACAAATCTTTTCACAAAAGTCAGAGAATATAGCCATCATGCATCTTTTGAAGGTAGGAGGTGCATTACATAAACCAAAAAGCATACGCCTATAAGAAAAAGTACCGAACGGGCAAGTAAAAGTGGTCTTAGATTGATTATCAACTGACACATGTATTTGAGAGAAACCAGAATAACCATCTAGAAAGCAAAAATGTGTATGTTTGGATAATCTTTCTAGCATTTGATCAATAGAAGTTAAGGGGCAATGATCATTTTTAGTAGCCTTATTTAATTTGCGGAAATCAATCACCATCCTATAACCTGTAATAATTCTTTGCGGAATCAATTCATCTTTATCATTAGGAACGACAGTAATACCTCCCTTTTTAGGGACATAATGGACATGACTTACCCATTGACTACCAGCAGCGGAATAAATTATCCCTGCCTCAAGGAGCTTTAATATTTCCTTTCTTACCACTTCTTTCATCTTAGGATTCAGCCGTCGTTGTTGATCACGAACTGGTTTGGCATCTTTCTCCAAATTTATTTTGTGCGACATAAGAGTGGGACTAAATGCCCTTA